>NW_026596057.1:7260302-7331599 GCF_907164565.1 Psammomys obesus | reverse complement strand
AGATAGATAGATAGATAGATAGATAGATAGATAGATAGATAGATAGATAGATAGCTGGATAGAGGGGGGTTAGATTTTAGAATAGGGTCAACAAAAGCTTTGGAGCTTGGAGCAGTGATTCTCAACTTGTGGGTCATGACCCCTTGGGGTGGGTGGCATATCAGATATTTATTTACATTATGATTCATAACAGTAGCAAAGCTATAGTTATGAAGTAGCAATGAAGTAATTTTGTGGTTTGGGATCACCACAGTTTGAGGAACTGTGTTTAAGGGTCGCAGGATTAGGAAGGTTGAGACGCACTGCATGCAGGGATAAAGAAGACCTATTTAGCTAAACTTTTAACCTTTGTCCCCTCTGCAGAGTCACTGGCCTGGTCTCTGGGCACAGCTTATCTCCCACAGTACGGATCCTGGAAAGGCTTGCTTTCAGGAATGCTCATTGTCCAGAGTTTGTTATGCTGCGCAGGGTTTGTTGGCGCTGAATTGCTTGTATCTCCTTTGGTTTTCAGTTCCAAAAAAAGTCTCTTATAACTGACCCAGCCCCTTTGATCAGACGACAAAGATAATACTTTGTTGTCATTTGCCTTGCTTACATATAATGCTAATTCTAGGCACTGTCTCAATCATTGTAACATTTTTCATCTGCCTGAGAGGTATACTTTAATTCTTACGTTTTTTCAAATGTTGGTGATTACTTTTTTTTTTTTTTTTTCAGAGCTGAGGACCGAACCCAGGGCCTTGTGCTTGTTGGGCAAGCACTCTACCACTGAGCTGAATCCCCAGCCCCACCCCCCTTTTTTTCTTCTTGTTATTTATTTTTTTTTTCAAAGCTGAAGACCGAATGCTTTAAGTATTATCACAAAGGTATTTTTCATTCTAAATTTCTTTGAATTTATTTATTTGTTTGTTTGTTTGTTTGAGACAGGGTGTCACTAGGTAGCCCTGGATGGTCCAGAATTTGCTGTGTAGAGCAGGCCAGCTTCAAGCTCACAGAGATCCACTCTGTATCCTGAGTGCTGGCTGAAAGGTCTACACCACTGTGCCTAGCCCAAGTGCTTTTAACTATCCAGCTGGCATATAGACCTAATACTGTAAACGACATTAGCCAGGTTGTATTGCCAGGCAAAGTGCATTTTCTACAATAGTTTCAGCAAGCTTTATGCTAATGAGTAGAACTATAGTTTAATCTTATACTAAACAAAATACATGATTAGGAAGTATTTATCAAGAGTGGAGGTCTTCATAAATAAGCATCTTGCATGGGGGAGGTTATAACTTTTAGTCCCAGAGCTCAACAAACAGGGCTTCCCTTGGAGCTTCATCTCAAGACCAGCTGTTTAGGGCATGCTCCAGAACATCTGCCCCTCGGTGTCATCTCTGGGATGGCATCATAGTGCCACCCATCTAGCAGTCACTGTGAGAACCAAATAAAGTAAAATACATGGCGTGAACATAGCACAATGTCTAGTGTGTGAGAAACAGTATCTATCTAGATGTTGTAGCTGGGGCATATTGTTTTCATTTTTGCATCAGCGTTTCTATCAACGCACAGGAGCTGTGTCTATTTGCTCAGCTCGAAATATGAGGCACTTAAAGTATATCTGAGCACTGGCGCTGCTTTTGGTCTGTCCTCTCATTTTTCCCTGCCGGTATTTCTGAGGGATCCCTCATCTCGCCAACAGGGCTGACCCTAGTACTTGGGACCTGTGGCCAGAGTACGCATAGGAACAGCAATGAGAATACTGTACAGTATTTGAAATATCTTCCACAATTTAAATTGTCCTGTAATCTAACCTATCTGACACCTCTGCCTCCCATGTGTCAACACACTCAGCTATGACTTGTTTTTTTTATTATGCATAGTTTTATTGTTTTTTAAAAAGATTTATTTATTTATTTCTTATTTATACATATTCTGCCTGCATCAGATCTCATCACAGATGGTTGTGAGCCACCATGTGGTTGCTGGGTATTGAACTCAGAACCTTTGGAAGAACAGCCAGGGCTCTTAACCTCTGAGCCATCTCTCCAGCCCTTTATTGTTTTCTTTTAAAGGTATAGCTCATACTTGGCATGTCTGGAAGCATTATCTATCTGAGCTGGTGTTATTGTCTAATGCTGTTTGGAGACTGGTGAATTCAAGGCAAAAGTAGAATGACAAAGATATTCCATGGCCTTAAATTTAGCTTTTCATCTAGCCCCAATTCTTCTAATCTCGCTATAATTTGTTTCCCTGAACTGTAAAAATTATAACGAAGTGGTAATTTCTTTAGCCTTTTTTTTTTTTTTTTTCAAAGAGACACTGGTAAACAAAAGTGTCATGCTGACAGATTAGAAGCCCTGAGGTTGGAAAAAGAAGGCCAGAACAACAGCAAAAAGCCCTAAGATTTTGAGCAGGAAAAACGCTGGGATGTTAGATGAAGGCTCCAGAGTACGGATCTTCAAGGGCTTTAGGATCCTCTGCTTCTGGGTAAGGATGGCATTCCTGGCTCCTTCCCACTGCCCGGGTCCAACTAGGCGGTACTGGTAGGAATTGCAGGGCCCAAAGTAGAGTTTCACAGCCAGTTTAGGGTCTTGGAAAAACAGAGAGATGAAGTCTGGCTTCGCACCTATCTCCAAGGCCAGTTCATCCAGGTAGTCAATGTAATTGGTCTGCAGAATTTGGCTGTGGCTTTTTCCAAACCTTAATGAAGTAAACAAAAAGTGCTGATTCATAAAATGTTCTAATTTGTATCTTATTATGAGGTACTCAAAAGCTGTTTAAAGAATAAAGAAATGAGTGTATGAAGACATGAGTTTTGAATGAATCTCTGGGAGGCTCCATCAGGAGGCTCAGCTTGATGAGTAGGTCACAAAATAGACAAATTCATGGAGACTCTAGAAATGTAATGATATTGAAGTGGTGACTTTTATTTATTACTTATTAAGCTGCGGCAAGTCTCTATGAGAGAATGTATGATTCAGAATTTGATGCAAAAACTCGAGATGGCAAGAGGTAGTGTCTTCCAGAGAAGGCATGCAAGGCAGTCTTCTGCTTTGCTGTTAAAGTACCCTGTAATCTGGCTGATGTCTACTAGATACTCTGCGTATGTTAGATGAGTTCGAATTTGAACATGAGATAACTCCTTTTGTCTGTAAGGCCTCAAGTCAGCTTCCCAAGAGTACTTGGTTACTGTCAAACGCTGTCCCACCTCAACCAAACTGACAAACTCAGGTAGGTTCTGAGAGTGCCTCAGGCTACTGCCACCACCACTGTTCCATCCCATTCCCTGACTGTGGGTGACCTGAGAGGATACGGGATCTCACATGAGCATCGTGGAAAATGGAAAATGAGATTAACCCAAGGGAAGATGTTCCAACTTGGCACTATTTTGTTTTTTGAGTAATAAGTTCTTAAACTAGGATGTCTAAGAACCGAATGAAAAATCATTAGATTACAAACTTTCAGTCTCATCTCTATAACCTCTGATCCCTTTGGACTGGTCTGTGACCCAGGACGCATCTTTATCAGCTAGCTATCTCTCACAGTCAGTCAGATCATGATGTTACCATGGCGTTATCATTGTGATACCCTACTCTGTGTAGAACATTTGTTATAAGGAAAGTGCTTACAGGTCAATTCTTCTTTCGTTCCTCCCAACAATGTCCGCCATCCTAGTTGTCTCCGAAGGCAAGCTACACAAGCCTAGAAAACAAAAACAATGTGCTTTGAATAGTGAGTGTGATTCGATGGCATTGATTTGTGTAGCAGTGGATTCTAAAATTTTAGCCATTTAGTCATGTCACACCAGGCAGGACCTCTATGCTTCTGAACTCTAGGGGGGAGACCTCCATAGCAGAGCAGAGCAATGGCGTTAACTATGAACTTGGAAAGCCAGAGAAGAGGCTGGAGAAGGGAAGCATGCCTAAGAAACTATGCCAGGTGCGGTGGGCTCTGTTCTGGCAGGGGCAGGACCCTGCAGTAGAGTTTTCTCTATGAGGTAGCAAGATTAGATTCACCCTTTGGGAGGATCCATCTAGCTCCTTGATTAAGGAAAGAGGGCACACAGGAGGTGAACTCACAATTATGGAGAAAAAGCTGAGAGCTGAGAATGGCCCCAGTTTGGCTACCTAAAATAGTGCAATGATCCTGTGTTCCTGTGTGTGTGAGCCTGTCTCCTGGGTTTAAGTGTCCTTTGGGCTTCAGAGGGGGAAAATGGCCGTATTCTTGCACATGGCCAGCCATCTGGCACCTCAGACTTTAGTAGTCCAAAGCTCAGTTTGCCATGGAGGCCCTCCTGTCTGTAGTCTCAGCCACAGTCTCCAGTGCTGGGTCCTGCAAGCTGTCCTTGAGTCTCCTTTCCTACACTGAACCATACAGCGTGCTCTGCTGGCTTTCTCCTTGACAATTTCTAACATGTATGTTCTCATTTCCATTTTGGCTCTCAGCTCTGGCCCAGGCTGCATCATACTTTAGCACAGAGGAATGCTGGAGCTTTCTCAGTGGTCTTCCAGTCTCTGTTCCCAATTATTAAAGCTGTGTTCCGAACTCCTGATGGAATTTCCTTACATGTGAAGTACACAATTCTTTTTCTTCCAGAATACCTCCTCCCCGGTGCCTCTGATGTAAGAACTTTCTAAAATGCAGATTCCAGGTTTTCAGGCCAGACTTAATCAGTATGGCTCCCGAAGGGTCGGGTAGACAGTTCTTGGATACGCTAGGTTTGGGAAGAACTGATTTATATTTTTCTTCTCTTTCTCCTCCTTCTGTCCCTCTTTCCCTCTATTCCTTCTTTCCTTCTAAGAAAGTCTTTCTGGAATCCCTAGCTGGATTGAACTTGCTCTGTAGGCACTGTGTCTTTTGCTCAGACAGTCCCCCTTTCTGTTCCTGACAAACCCAGTGATCGGGAAGCTTCCCTGGACCCCATGCCCTTCTGTCACCACGCCGAGTTCCTTTCCTTCCCAAAGCATGCTTTCTGACATCAGAACAACTTGTCAGGTTATTAAAAACGACTTTGTTTAAATTTCTTTCTGACGGAGCAGATCTCAGCATGAGGCTGTGGTGGTAAATGAGATTTTTGTTGAACAGAACTGAAGCCCTAAAACAGGAAAACAATAGCCTTCCAAGGAAGGTAAAGTGCTGCATGGATGAGAAGAGACAAACCTTGAAAACATTTTAAAACTTCGTCCCCAGTGAGCTGGCTCAGCGGGTGTAGTCATGCCTGTGTGCAGGCAACCTGGCATCTATCTCCATGTCCCACAAGGTGGCAGCAGAGAAACAACGCCCCATTGGGTTGCTGTCCTTTGTGCTCTCTCTCTCTCTCTCTCCCCCTCTCTCTTAAGTAAAGTTTTATAAAATAAGAAAAAAAAAAGTAAAAATTCCACTTTGCTGAACTCGTACGTTCCACTCACCTTTGAAAACTCTTGTCGCCCAACGCGCCTGAAGCTCTACAGTTGGGAAGATGGAGCCCAGAGGCTGGATGAGACCAATGCACGCAAGGGTAGGCTTTTCCAGTTGAGGCGGGAACATGGATTTGTACAGCGAGACCCTATTATCCTCCACTTTGACGAGCGAGTCTTCAAGGAAAGGGAAAGAGAACGTATACCCGGTAGCAAAGACAATGACATCAATGTCTTCCTCCACCGTGCCATCCTCAAAAACCACAGCCGTCTCCGTGAGCTCCTTCACTCTTGTTTTCACTTTGATGGCTCCGTACAGCATGCGACTGGGGAGATCGTCATTCAATACAGGTTCCTTCAGAAGGTATCTGAGGTGCACAGGAAAGAGCACATTCAGAGGGGCCTTTGACAGAGGAATCCTCAACGCCACCCCTCCCCCCATAGTTTTAGGGGTGGCTCTGAAAATACGGGACTTTGTTATTAGACTCATTCAAATATTCACAGTCTCTTCCCTTGATAAACAAAGGAAAGCAAGTCGACGATAAAAGTAAAAACAACTCCAAAGCAAAAGCATCTTCAGCGGCTTGGGTCTGATGTCAGGACCTACAGTTAATCTCTGAACTGGCTGCTACCTCTCTCAATTTTTATGCTACCTGGTTTTCATTATTTGGTAGTTTCCTTTAATCTCTACCTGATAATAAATAGGGGAAAATGCACCACGCTGGCAATGAGACCTACTGTGGAGTCAGTGTGAGAATCAATACATATAATGAAATTTGCCAATGTTTACTGATCCCAATATCCACAGAAACTCTGTTTGTGGCGGCATCTATTACAAGATGCTGACTGTCTTCCCCCTCCTCAGGGGAGGGGATGGTTACCAGCTGAAGAAAGGCAAACACCCACAATGTTTATTTTAATATCAGCAAATATTTATCTTTTGGCCATGAGGAAGGGATGTGTTCTCATAGGAACAGCCTTCAGGGCATACTGGTGGCAAAGGCTGACCTAGATGGAGAGCCATCTTTTCCATCATGGAGATTTAAGAGGATCACAGCTTCTTGAGGACCCTTCTCCAGTGCTGGACTGTCTTGAGTGTGAGAAAGCTCTTCCAATCTATCCCAACCCTGATTTCTGGAGCAGCTTCTAAGTTTATTCCAACCTCTTAAGCATTTTTGTTGTTGTTGTTGTTGTTGTTAAAGATACACAGTATAAATTTGGAGTTAAAACTCCAGGGCCAACATGATTACACATCTGCCTTACAGCTTGAACTACCGTGCTAGCAAACTGGGCCTTTGCAAAGAAAGGAAACATCGGGCAACCTTGCCTGTAATGAGCATACCACAAAGAGAAAAAATAACAGTACTTGTTGTGAGGCACCAGACCGTAATTTTCATGGTTGAACCATCGATTCATCCTTTGTTCCATCATCCACTTGACGATTGTGCGTGGCAGGACGTTTCGGAGCATGGAGTTAAATCTAGTGTGAAACACCATGTCCCAAGGGTAGCCATCTTCAGAGATTCGGCTCATAACCCAGGAACCGTGTCTGGTGCTGACAAACACCTGGTGAGCAGAGATTTCAGCAGCAGTTGACCCTTTGGGAGGTATCTCTTCTACAGGTGAAATGAAGGGTGTTTGGTGGCACAGTTGGCTCAGTTTTATTTATTGTATTGATTTGTGTTCAGTGTATGTGTGTTCATGTGTGAAGGTGTGTGAGTATGTGCATCTGTGTGCGTGTGTGAGGAGGTCAGAGGTCAACCTTGAGTGTCATCCCTGTTATTATCCATCTTGGTTTTGTTCTTTTGTTTGTTTGGTTTTTGAGATAGGATTCTCATTGGCTTGGAGCTCACCAATTAGGCTAGGCTGGTTGTCCAATGCCAAGGAATCTGCCTCTATTTGCCTTCCCTGCATGGGAAGCATGCATCACCAAGCTACCTTTTTTGCTTCCTTCCTTCTTTTCTTTCCTTCCTTCCTTCTCTTTTTTATTGTTTAATGGTCTCATACATTTATATAATAATGACTTTTAGTCATGTTCTTTTCCCCACTTCCCTCTCTGGTTCTGGGGGTCAAAGCCCAGGTCCTCTGCTAGTGAAGAAATCACTTTACCTGCTAAGCTATCTCTCCAGGCCCCAGGTTCCATTTTAAAAGTATTTGACCTCAAGGTGTCGTCCTCCTAGTTTTTCTACTTCTCTTTGGCAACTCTGTCCTGACAGGATTATCCAGTAACTTGCACCTACTGAGGAGTGCCCCAAAGCCCGGACAGTGTCCTGGAGGAATGAGAAAACCTTCGGACTAATTATTCTGACCAGTCCACCAGTGCCTCTCCTCCCCTCCCCTCCCCTCCCCATCCCTCCCCTCCCCTCTCCTCCCTTCCTCTCTCCTCCCTTCCCCTCCCCTCCTCTAACTATCCATCTGTCTGTCTGTCTGTCTCTGTATCATCTATTTTGTGTTTGTGACCTGCTTTGTCACCAGGCTGGCACTAACAAAATCTTGAATTGTGATTGTGAAGGGTCGCACCGTAACTCCTTTATTAATCTGCTGAGGAGACATGTTTGTTTTAGGCATCTCACACCCTTGGACTATTGGATTCAGAACTGTAAAGTTTGGTTTTGGTGTATTCACTATTGATAACAGAGACTCAGCATGTAGCTTAGGCTGGCCTCAAAATTGTGATCTTCTTGTCTCAGCTTCCCAGGGCCTGAGATTACAGGGTTTTTTTTTCTTTTCTGGCATAACCAGAGAGGTTTTCTACCTGTGGACATGATTATGGCTTCTCATGGCTGAGGGTTGGTGGTGTTGACAGGCTTCCGGCTCATGCCCTGTTGAGAGTGAATGTAATGGGAAAGAACCTCTAGTGTCCTCTGCTAGGCCTGCCTGTTTAGAAGGGATTTGTTTTCTGAAATTCCTGGTCATACATGTTGGTGCATGCCTTTAATCCCAGCACTTGGGAGGCGGAGACAGGCAGATATCTGAGTTCGAGGTCAGCCTAGTCTTTAGAGTGAGTTTTAGGATAACCAGGGTGACACAGAGAAATCATGTATCAATCAAACAAAAACTAACAGGACACTTTCTCACTAGGCCCCTTGGGTCAAAATTCAGCCTTCTGGACCAGGAACATCTAGTTGAAACTTTTCATTAAAAAAAAAAAAAAAAAGAAAAATAATGGAGGCACCATGGCTCAGAGAAACAGAACAGCTGGTTCTAGGATCCATGGCTAGTTAGTGGCAGAGGTGGGATTCAGGATCTGGTTTCTTGGCTCCTAGATTTCCTGTGCTATTACAACAGGCAGCCACCTACCCAGTAATGGACCTTTGGTGTACAACTGCGTGTTCCAGTCATCTCTCCCCACCCCTTCCTCGAAGTACAAGATAAGCCAAAGCTTCGAACCTGTGCGGCCTTCTTACTCAGCTCAGAGGCAATGTCCGCGGCTGAGTTTCCTATTCCAATCACCAGGATGCGTTTCCCCTCAAAGCCAGCTGGGTGCTTGTACTGGCGGCTGTGGAAATACTGGCCTTTGAACCTCTCGATACCTTCAGGAGGAAGAAGAGGGCAACGGTGAGCTTTCAAGTAAGCAATTATGAGAAGGAAATTTCAATAAAACTGCCTGGGTAGCTTTCCCCTTTTGAATTCTCACTTCTCTTACAGAAGTTACGATAGTCAGTTATCCAGTCCGGAATAAAAGTTCCATAGGAAATATAAGGTTCATGTGGGAGGGCTAAGTGTGTGTATTCACCAGCGGCAAACAAATGGTTTTGCTGTACAGCCTGGTGCTGGCTTCTCCCTAGTTATTCTATTTTGGACAGTCTAATGACACTCAACTTTCACATAGTAGGAACATTCAAGAACTATTTTGAAATAGTGTTATTGTAATCATGCAACAGAACAGTATTTATCATTTTGCAAAAGCCAATAAAAGTGAGAAGACCTAAAGCCAGGCCTGCAGAAGTTCCTCATTGAGTGCCTCGGTAGCCTTTTGATGGCTACCCATGTGTGTGTCTCTTTGTCCCCTTCTAGTTAGCCACTTTTGTACTTCCCAGGAACGTATGGCTTCATGAAAATGTTCTTTGCTTTCAGTGTGGGCACTTTTCATACGAAGCCTGGTTCTGACCCACTGTGGTGGATGATTCCCCTGAAGACTCCAGGAAGAGAGTGCTCTCTGTGGAAAGTCTGGGGCATCAGAGAGCTGGCTCCAGGGAGCTACTCCAGCTGTTGTCCCCTTCATCTCTTCCCCATCTCAGTGTGCATTTCCAGGAATTCTTTCTAGTAACCCTTGACAGGTAGGAAAGGCCCCAAGGATGTGGCAAATTTACGTGGGGTTGACAGGACAGAGCAAGCAGGATGGGTATATGGCTAAAAGGGCCTCTCATGGAGGATGGATTTCTTGTGAGAATTCTTTGACTTTCTAGGAAGAACGTAATGGTGCTGGAGGAAGTCAGCTGAGCTACACATGAAAACTCAGAGAAACCAACAGAAACAAAGATGGTGTTTGGCGGGTTTCTGTCCTCCACCTGTACCCCAATCTTACTATCATTCCCTTTTCATACCGGCAAACCCTGCCTCTATCCAAACCTCTTGTAAGATTCCTGGAAGCCTACTGCTCCAGGCAGCAAAGCCCTGCAGCCTCACCTGGAAAGGACTTCAGAGGCAGGTGAGGTTGGATGTGATGGCCGCTGCAAACCATAACTGCGTCAAAGACGGCACGTTGCTCCTTGCCATCGCTCTGAACATAAACTTCCCATTGCCCAGAGGATGTGAAATCTGGGCGTTTTTTCACACTAATGACGGTTGTCTTAAACAAACACAGAGAAGGCCTCATTAACTACTCTGGCAGGGCCCTGGAAGTAGGGATGGGGATGCGGTGAACGTAATGTGTAACCCATTTGTTTTTTTTTTTTTTTTTTTTTTTGAGTTCACTGCCAGCCTCTGAAGGCAAATTTTGGGTCCTTCTTATCCCTTGGCAGGCAAACACAGCATATCCTTAGAAGATGGTGATTCACAGGATGGATCTACCAGGAACTGGAGGGGAACCATCAGAGGTAAAACCGGACATTTTAACAGTATTTACAAATATAGATTCCATAAAAAGCAGCTGTTATAAATCAATATAACACAAGCCAGGTATTTATAAAGCTAAAATTGCTAAGAAAGTACAATGTGTTGAGAATAGGCCCCATTAATTTATTTATTCAGAAATGTGATTTCAGATTTAACAATGAACCGTGCTTAATGGTAACATGTGTTTCTTTGTTGTTGTTCCTGTTTGTAGAACGTACAGGAAATAGTAGTTTCAACTATAATTCGAAATGATCTGATCACCCTTCTGTTGCTGTTGAGTACATGCAGAGAAGAAATTAGGAGATAAATGAAAAGTAAGATAGGGTCCTTAACCTATTTCTATGAAGAACTAAAAAAAAAAAAAAGAAAGAAAACAGTTTGATAGGGTTTCAAATATCCTCTCAAGGGATGCGAGGCTTGGAGCAGTCAATGGGAGAATGGTTTAAATGTAGTTTTAACATTATTTTTGTATTTAAATCTTCAATTTTAATGCATGGTTTCCTTTCCTGTTTATATGTACCATCAAAAATATCAGGAATAATAAGACTCCTTTTGGAGTATGACACGATGCTTAGAATGTTCAACAAATCCACCAAAGGGGGTTGGTTAATTTCTTTCATTTACAGTCACTTTTCTATTTGAGTGTGACTTGAACCAAGGCAGGTAAATCCATTTCCCACCACATACAATACCTTAAACTGGATATATTTTAGGAGATCAAACTTCTTGGCAAAGATTCTGAAATATTCCAGGAGTTTAGAATTGTGCAGGAAGTTGGGAAAATCCTCCGGCATCGGGAAGTCGCTGAAGCAGGACATTTCTTTGCTGGTGTTGGTGATGACAGAGTGATAGATGCTAGCTCGGCCATCTTCCACGTTTTCCTAAAAGAACAGGTGAAATAACCAGTGGTAACGATTTTTAACACAAGTCTTACTTGTATTAAAAGTCTTCTTCTGGAATCTAACCCCTGAGCAATGTGAATCTCTTTCCCTGATGTATCCTGATTAAAGGGTCTGGGTGCTGAGAGGCAGCATGTGTTGGCTCCATCATTCTGTGTGATGAACCTGTTTATTGCCCAAAAATGCTGCTCAGTGGATGTGTTATCAGTGCTGCTGGGTTTGGGGTAGAGACAAGTTGTTTTGTTTTTCATCTACCTACTCAACACCAGTTTCTGTGAACGCTGCCTTCCTTCCTAAATTTTCCTAGGGAGGCTTTATTGACCCTCTGCCTATTAGGGATTAATAAATCCTGGAAGGTTAGACACAGAATTTAAAATTAAACGGGTGTTTTAGGAGCAGGGCGTCTTCGCATCTTGATTTGACCCCATGGGTCTTTATTTTGTGCTCTATTCAAATCAATTCTCCCTCAAGTAATAAAGGTGATCGGTACTGACACCAAATGTCATAGTTTCTGTCAACCTGATATACACTCAGACACCTGGAAAGAAAGAATTTTCAACAGAGGCACTGACCTGTGGACATAGCTGCAGGACCTTCTCCTGATGCTCAGCCCACTGCGTACTATGCCATATCTGGGCAGATGACCTGAGCTGTCTAAGAGAGCAAGCTAAGTGAGCTAGCATACAACATTCCTCTATGGTTTCTGCTTCAGTTGCTGGCTCCAGCCAGCATCCTGCCTTGAACTCGTGCCTGACTTCCCTTGACGATGGATTGCAATCTACAGGCAGAAACAAATCCTTTATCTCCAAAGAGCAAAGTCTGGACTAGTGTGTGCCTCTCCTCTGGGAGGCAGGGAGGTGAGAGGTGCTCCATAGCAGGGTGCATTGTTTTGAAGGATGCCATTAAGCCACAGCATTGATACTATCACAGTTCACTGTGGCATTGAAGGTTAATTAGGGAATCAGTTGCTCTGCTGATAAAAAAGAAGTGGCACAGTGACTCGCTATTACACATGGATGTCCTTGCAAGATGTTGTGCTTGATCTAGGTGAGTTAAAAAGAGCAAGCTTATGTGACTTACTCTTCATTGTCTGAGTAGAAAGTACCGTATGTATGAGGCCTCACTGGGTTTTAATATCAGGGTCACCTACAACGTGTTAGTCACCCTCAGCACAGGCTCTATAAGAGAAATAATCAGAACTCTTGTGAAGTGTAGATATATTTATAAACATCCTTCTATCTTACCCCCTCATCTTCTTTTCTCATTTGTTCATTGTTCATTTTTCTATTCTCTTGTGCCTATGATAGGACCTTCCCTATGAGTAGTGTGCTTATTTTTTTCTGGACTAGAATCTAAGCTCAGATAATAACTTTGTTCCAGTTGCAGGAGGCTCAGAGAAGAGTATGCAGTTTTTAGGGTCTCTGGATAGAGAGAGTTTGTGGTGCTGTTATTGGCAACTATGTATATGTATAGAATCCAAAACCATGTTACAGTAGAATGAACTGTTTTCCAACCTACACACAGGGATATGATGATTTGAACTTTAAATGGATGAGTAATGGTGCCTTTGTTTTCAAATGATAGCTTCAAAATTGCATAACACTACAATCATATTGTATAAACATTTTTTTCCTGGCTGTTTGGGCATAATTGAACACAATGTCCTTGGCAAGACTGAATACTTGGGTTTCTTAGGCACCACAGTCTTAAAATAGGAAATATTTCATTAAGCAAAGAAATGCTGTGGTTTTTTTTTTTCTTTCTCCCTCTCAAGGCTACATAATTTTGAGTTGTGCTGAGCACACAATAAGGATCCTGTGACTCTGCCAATGGGGCTGATCCCCACTGCTTCTCTTAATGCTTCTGCAAACACGGACAAGTTACACAATCCAGTTCCTTCATGTTCCCATGTGAAGTGGGATTGGTTAATGACACAGACATTAAACAGTTCTTACGAGGTTTACAGAGGTTAGATAACATGCTTAGCACAATGCCTGCCTCCAAATACGTGGTCAGTTAATCTTTGCCTCTCTCACTGTTGCTAATAGACTACGAGAAGGATCTTTACCAAGGCAGAAATACATTACACTCATCTTAACGGAGACTGTTGCATGGGAGCCAAAGCGTTAGGACTTTCCCAAGAATCAATACATTGCCTGGTGGTGCAATTGGGCTCTCTGTTGGGTACAGTTTTAAAGGAGGATTCGAAGATGAGAAGAGCTCCTTCCAATTTCTGGGTCCTAACACAGATTTTAGGGGCAGGCTGAAAAACTCTTTGGAAGTTTCACTTTTACAGATTATGACCAAAACAGTGACAGTATCATAGTCTTTTTCTGAAGAGGAAGAGATCATCTTTTTTGTAGAGTTGATTGGCAAAAACAGTGTTTTGACAAAAGCGATGCCTGGTTGGGAGTAGTGGAATGCTTATCTAGCATGTCTAAAGCCCCATGATGTCCCTGCAACCCTCCCCCCATGCCAAATTCTTTGTAAGAGCTTCTTCATGCCTTTAGTTGGCTGAAGTAGAAGTCTATGTGTGGACAAATGTATGTAAAATTAACATAATTTTGACAGTTGTAAAGGGATGATAATTAATACTGATTTAAGAAACAGGTACTAATCAAATACTTATCTTGGCCAAGCCTGAGCTGGGAGTTGGGGACAGGAAGTAAACAATACAAGAATAGTTTCTGTCTTTGTGGATCTTATTACTCTACTGAATTGAAATACATCTGGATCTTAGAGCTGTGAAAGTGAAGATGGAGGTAGGAGAGAGACTAGGCCTCTCTGCTAGATAAAGACACACACCCAGAGAGCCTTCCAACGGTCTTCCCACCCCCATGTTTACTGAGATGAGAGTGGTTTACAGTGATATTTATGCAAAAATAAAAACAGCCTGATTTCCTTACTAGTCGAATTTGCTATAGTTAACTTGTTTAAGATACACACATATATATATTTTGTTGTTAAAGGCTTTTGCTAATTTGTAATGTTCAGAATTTCTTAAAACCATATTAGTGGAACTGAGTGAATTCAGCAAGAACTGGCTTTGACTCTGGGAAAATGAAAAGGTGTTAACATCCGAAGTTTAGAAGGATGACTATCAAGGTGAAAAGTAACTACTTAGGACCTATAAAATGAAAGTAAACATCTTAGAAGTGAATGATAAATACCTGAAGTTAGCCCTTTTCTTGATGAAGCGCCATATTGGCTTCACCAATCTCACTCAGAGAAAGAGAAGAGTAGGAGAAACACACACACACACACACACACAGAGAGAGAGAGAGAGAGAGAGAGAGAGAGAGAGAGAAGATGGCAGTGGAAAGGGGAAGGGAGAGAGAGGAAAGGCCAAGGGCAAAAGGGCAAGAGGAACCAAAATGTCTGGATTATATAGTGAAGGGCTTATGGGAGAGGGAAAACTCCAGTCCACCGCAAGGTAGGTCAGGGTACACCAGCCACGCCCTGCAGCAGGCAGAGACCTAACAATTGTGACTCTCTGTTCTCACAGCAGCAGATTTAAGCTCCCATACCCTTTCACGTGCTAGTTGTTTTGCTTGTAACTGTGTTTCTCCATATTCACACGATCCCTGCTAATGGTCAGGACAAGGAAAGCAATCACAGTCATGGAAGCCACCTCTACTCTCTAGAGATCCTGTGCTTCTGAAACAGCCTCAGCAAAACTGTACCCCAGTAGGGGCCATCTTTAGTGATTCTTTGTGAAGTACACACACCTGTCAGCAAAGATTGTGCATTGCTGTTTTCAGCACTTAGTATAGCATCAAGCGCTCAGTTAGGACATTTGTTGAAAGAATGAAAAGTATGACTGATGTCAATCATTAGCATTTTCTGTCTTTGCAAAAGAAACTTGATGGTATTGAATGGACATCAAATAGCATAAGGGACAAAAAAAACGGATTTTCTGATAGCATACTATAAATGTCATTCTATTTTATGCATAAAAGCTTTTTTTTTGCCCCTTTCTTTGAGGAACTGGGATTAAGCTCAGAGCCTTATGCATCTAAGTACATACATGTGTTCACACACTGATATATTCCTAGTATTTTATGAAAAAAATTGCTTCGAGTCAGGGTCTCACTAAGTTGCCCAGGTAGACGTTGGATTTATGATCTTAGCTCAGCCAGGTTCTGGAGTAGCTCAGATTATAGGCTTACACTACCAGCCCTGGGCTTAAAACTTATTATTTCTTTGGTTGTTGTATTTTGTTTTTGTTTCATTTTTTTTCCTGAAAGTATACGTTCTTCTTGTCTATGCATGCAAACATCACCTCTTCAAAACTCTTATCAAGAATCAAAGTGTATTTCACACAATTAATAACTATGCCTATATGACCATAGTACTACATATTTGACTGCCTGGAGAGGTACACCTAGGTTATGTGAAACATGATGCCATAAATAGCCACTAGGATGTAAATGCCTGTTATATTGAATTATGCTGTGATAAGTTTATTTAAGAAAGCATTTCAAGTTCTGCAAGGGTAAGACTGACCGTCATCTCTTCTGGAAAGGACACGAAGGAGCCTGATTAATGTTATGTCCTAAGTGTACAGAATGGGCTGCTAAACAGGCAGATGCCAACTAAAACTGTGATAGACACAAACAATAAATGGAGCAAGGACATGTTAGGGTCAGTATAGAGGTGGCACCGAATGAAAACCTCATTTGGCAGCTACTCCTTGTACCTACTTTATCTTTTTATGATCAACATTTTGTTTGTTCAACAAACAAAATGTATGATCAACATTTTGTTTGAGACAGGAGATCACTGTGTAGCCGAGGATGGCCTCAAGCTTGTTTTGTAGCCCACGGTGGTCTTGAACTGGATATCCTTGTGCCTGAGCCTCCCAAGTGTAGGAATTACAGATCTGGATTATCATGCCTGGGCTTGGGATCAATATTTTGGTCAATAACCTTGACAGAGATAAATTTAGTTGACAATATTTTTGTATACCCCAAAGAGGTTGGTTTAGCAAAGATGACAGAAAATTGAAATTTCGAATAAAATTTTCTTGTCCAAGATCAAAAAACTAAATAATGTTTAGTATTTATAGATGTGAACTGTTTTTCAACAGAGTTAGAAACCCATTCCACAAGCACAGGAAAATAATGGTGTGGGCTAACAGTTGCTCAGATGGAAAAGACCCCAGGGTTTTATTTGAGGGTTCCAAACTCAATATGACTCAGCAACATATAGAACACTCCCAGGAATGTGAGGGGAAGCATGAGGTGATGGGGAGCCTGCTCATGTTTGCTCTCAGTGTTGCCACTGATTGGGAGAAAGATTTATATTTCTTACCAGCCAGTCACAAAGGGTAAGATGTTTATCTTTGGCTTTATAGGCAAATCAGGTTTATTAATAAATAACGTGGAAGGTTTTTATGAGTATGAAATGGCTGATCTACATGAAAATGCCAACGTTAGTCTTGTTTTGTAAATGCAGAAGATGTAGCATTAAATTGTTCTAGTGGGAGTGTGGGTATCCAGGTGAAGTACAAAGTGAATCAAGGTGGCAAGACTTAGCCCATCGATTACATCGAGGGAAGTAACCATGTGTGATTCATTGGTTGATGCCTACTGCAGTGTCCAGCAGCTCTCTTATCTCGAAATAGAGATGTTCAAAAGAATTTGTCAGTTTGAACTAGTAAATATTGGGAGAGTCACATGTCATATGTTAAGGTAATATTTCAGGGCAATTATAGATGAAAGAAACGGAGATGGAAAGAAATCTATAGACCATTATGTGAAGGTTAAGTAAAATAACTTGATATGTTTTGCTGGGAGATAGAAGATCCATGTATAAAAATTCCCAACAGGAAACAATATATATTAGCAATTTCCCTTTGACAATAGGGTACCAGTAGCAGAATGGCTGTAGAAAAATCATGTTTTGTTTTCATTTTCTCTCCCAATTCTTCAGTAAATGAGGGCCGAAGGACTCACACAGACCTTCATTTTTGTTCTTTTCTTTCAGCTGTGTTCCTTCTGGCCAAACTGTTTATCACAAAACTTAGCTTCCTATTCAGCCAGCAGTGAGGAGAATTTTAAGACCTGCCCCCTAAGATATGAAGAAAAAGAATGCATGCCAAGTGCTTCTTACCTGAAGAAGCGCTAAAGCTATTTAATTAACCACCCTGCCTGTATCCCAAAGGTGACACCAGGGGGTGCTGGAGAACCTTCCAGAAGAATTCGGCACCATGTAAGCCAGGCAAGGGGCAGAGATTCAATTTTAATTTTTCTGTTTTGTTTTTAAGTTGTTTGCATTAGATGTGATCACAAAGGATTCTGTGTCAATGTGGGAATCAGTTAATAATCTATTTTAGAGCCAGTTTTGGACAGTGTAGCTGAGAGGAGGATGAACATGGAGGCCCATACCATCCTTTCCAGAGTCTTCTCCTCTTGCAAGTCCAGCTTGCTGGTGTTCAAGATGCTCATGTGGCCCAAGAGGCAGCCTGTGCAATTTTCTTAGTATATCTCTCTGTAAAAAGGACACCTTTGAGAGGTGAAAATTCTTTATCTTTTTCCATTGTATTGTAGTCTTAAGAGAGAGTTTGGCGTGTGACATTATAGGTGCTAAGAAATGATATATTTAACTGTATACAATAAGAATTAACTAATTTGTGTTTTACTCTAATTTCCCCCAAATACATAAGAAACTATCTCTGGTTCTGAAATGTGATACACTGTCATGGAGTCATGGACGCGCTATGGGGTAGGAACCACCTTCCCAAAATGTATTAGATCATATTATTCAAAGTAAACTTTCACCTATCTGGCTAACAGATTAGTGACAAATAAGAAACACTTTGTGCTTAGATATTAAGGCTTATACATTAAATCTGTTTCAGGCCATTGAAATGGCTCGTGGGCAAAACTTCTTGTTTGTTTGTTTTGAGACAGGATTCTTCTGTATAATAGCTCTGGCTGTCCTGGAACTTGCTCTGTAGACCAGGCTGCCTTAGAGCTCAGAAAGATCCACCCACCTCTGCCTCCTGAGTGCTGGGATTAAAGTGCTGGGTGTGCCGACCGGCTGGTAAAACTCTTAAAGGACAAACCCAATGATGTGAATTCAATCTCTGCAACCCGTGTCAGGGTGTAAGGAGAGAACCAGTTCTAGAAAGTTGTTCTCTGATCTTTTCATGCATGTTGTGGCATACACATAACACACACACACTCACGCACACACACACACATGCACATGCAATACCAATTAATAAGCAAAAGTTAAATTTGTTATAATTTAAAATATATGGAGATACGAAAGAAAATCCTGTGTATGAGCCTACAGTGGAGAAGATAACAAGCTATCAAACTGAGGAATGACCACACATTACTTTCTTGGGAAAAGTTGTAATTCTAGCAACCAGTGGTTATCAAGATACTGATATCATTTCTCTCTATAAAGCTGCTCATCTCAAAAAAGGTCAATTTCTACATCATTAACTCTGTGTTTCCATTGTTGGATGAATACACTTTTACTTGGCAGCTGTGTACTGTTTGCCAGTTGATTCATTACTAAAGGCTTCATCACTTCAGGAGAGTTTGACTCTGTGTATGTGGTAATGAGTATATTTTCATTTTGAGACAGGTCATGTAGCCCAGGCTGATCTCAAGTTTCCAGTTCCCCTGCTTCACTCTCTCTAGGCATGGGACGCTAGACATGTGCTCTGACTATCAGAAGGGAACACAAATATTTACACTCACAAGCCATAAGTCTTTATAGTTGTCTATGAACCTGTTGATAAAATTTTGAATGGAAGCTAGTATTGTGAAAATTTAGGTTGGATAAATAGAATGGCTTTGATTAATAGAGAATACCTAATAAAGGGGTTCATATCAGTTATGCGAGGATATAGCCAGAAAGCCCAGTACATAAACATGATTTGTTTTCCAAAGAAAAACAAAGTCAGGAGTGATAGGTGCCCATTCTCTGAAGAAACGTTCAGCTCAACAAATAGAAATGGTGTCATAAATACAATTCTAATTACTTCTAGTTCATAAAATGCTCTCTAATATTAGTATGTTATTTAATCAGCATATCGGAAAATGGCAAAAACATGGGCTCTTCTATAATAGCTAGGCTTTAAAGAGAAGGCTCCTTACATCCCCGAGTTGATCACACAGGTTGGCACAGTATTGACCTGGGAGAGATTCCAGGCTGAGTTCACATCCTGGTTAGCTGCATCAATAAATAAAAATAAAATTGGATCAAAGTTGCTTAAGAAGTCTTTCAGTAAGGCCCATCAGTCGCCTTGCAACTTCAGGGTGGCCTATTCTAAGATAAGAAAAGTCTCACTTACCTTGAATCTCCACAGTCCTCCGATGTCTTCAGTCCTCTCAAAGCAGGTGGGTTCCAGACCCTCATCCACACAGCACTTGAGAGAGATCAGGCCACTGACCCCTGCTCCAATGACTGCAACCTTCTTTGCCATTGTCTCCTGTCAATGAGTTGATCAGTCATTACTGCTTAGCTAGAACAAAGGTAAGACAATCCTACAGTGTGGTCAGGTAACTGCCTTTCCATACTATTGGTGGTAATTTAATAAGCAGTACTAATTGAATAAAATGCTTCACTAATCAAATCTTCATCTTTTCTTCTCCTTAAGGGAAACTTGTCTGATCATATGACCCGTCATTGTAAACTTGTTTACAATGTCTTGGCTTAATAGTAAGAAGAAATCCTTTTAAGCACGCCAAGTTATTCAACCAAGAAGTCCCTGGGGTTGTGAGCCAAAGCTGCTTGTATTCCCTAGAGTCCTGAGTGCTTCCTTCTCAGCATTTTCCCCCAGCCGCCATACCTACCTTTATTTGTGATTTTCAGCACTGTCCCTTTGGCAGAAGAGTGTCCTCTGTGGGTTGTGTCCTGAGAGATGGGAGTTTTTAAGAGGTGGAAGAGGCTGTGAGACATGGGAGGAGCTTTCCTCATGCTTGAGCGCTTTGCCAGCTGAACCTCCCAGGACTTTATTAGCACCGAAGTTAAGCAAGAGTTCCACTTCCTAAGGTCAAGAGCACCGAACACAAAGCATACGGATGGTCTAATGATTATTTTTATAATCAGTGTAGGAAATGTGCATTAACAAATTGAGAGAGCAGATAAATGAAAAGAAGTTTAAAACCATCCCTACTATAAACCTCCAGAGATACCTACAAAAACCACCATAACATTTTGGGAAGTTATTCCACCTATATGTGATGTGTAAATGCACCCATGCACACACTTAAGCATAGAGGTAGAGGCCAGAGGTTGACCTGAGGTGTTTTCTTCAATTACTAGTCACCTTATTCTTTGAGACACGGTCTCTCACTAGCCTTGGAACTCACCAATTCAGGGGGACATTCTGTCCAGTGAGTTACAGGGATCCTTCTACCTCCAATTCCCCGGTGCTTGGTTCTAGATGCATGCCACTGAGGCTGGATCTTTATGTAGCTGTGGAGGATCTGAACTTGACCTTTTATGCTTGTGTGGTAAGTACTTTGTTGAATGAGCCATCTTCTTTTCTCTGCATTTACTTGGTCATATGTAAACACATATAGCAAAGCAAAAATGTAATCATACTCCAAGTGTAATTTCTGACTTAAATTTTCACTCTACTCAACCAGTAAAGTTTACACAAGAGCATTAGTTAATGGTTGCATCGATTTTGTTTTGCCAGTGGTGCTAGCCATTCATCTAATAATTATCATTTTTGTGTGGAAAGTGTTATTTCTTACGTAGCACTATGCGGGCATGAGTAGACTGTGTCCTTAATGTCACGACATTTCATTCTATTTCTGAGCTGGTTTTTGTAGGCTTCATAAATTCTGGCTCTTAGCACTCTGTGGTTCCCTGTTTCTAGCCTAGATTTATTTCTTGATTGATTTCTCTGCTCATCTGTTTGTTGGCATGGCTGAACCTATTGGGACTCTAAGATCTCCCTGGGCACTGCCCTCCTTGACTTGGTACAGGTAGGACAGGATAACCCTTTTTTTGCAGTTCACTGTCTTTGATTAGTATTAGCTTTTAGCAAGAGGCCAACTCAGAAAGCTGAAGGGCTCTGTGTAACTTGGATGTAGTCAAAACAGTGAACATAAGGCTTCCTACTTTCTGGCTCTGGAAGGCCAATGTCTCTGAGGAGCCCAGTGATGCTTCACACAAATTGACTAACTAGAGTTCAGACGCTTCCTAGGTGCCAGACACTGTTAAATGCTGCAGATGCTGACCTGAACAAACAGCAAAACTTCCTGGACTTGTAGACCTTGGTTCCTAGAGGAGGGGCCTCAGTGAGTACACTGAAAAAAGCAGTAGTTGGGGATGAGAGCTGTGGGGGAAAATAAAGCACAGAGGGGAGCTGTAGAGTGTCAAGGTCAAGGGCAGCTTTATAATGTCAAGTAAGGTGTCAGGGAACGTCATTTTCTCTAAAATGTACCAAACTGAATGATGACAGGCATCTCTTTAATAAACTGAGTGACTATGTGTGATGAGAGTAAAAGACCTGTCATGGGGACTGTCAGTGACTAATATAAATATACAAGGCACAGTTCTCAGCTACAAAGAAAAGGGGCAGTCAGATGAGATATTTTTCAAATAGCCCACAACTAATAATGAAGAAGATGGTCCCTCCATTGTGTATTCACCATCATCCTTTAACTGATGATGATACTTTAGGAGGCCATGGCTCCTAAGTATAATTGTATCTGACCTTTATACATAGAAGGAGAAACATCTAGATGTGCTAGACAAATTTTAACTGATAGAAGCCTTGGGAGAGGATAGAGACAGACGGTGTGATTCTCATGTGGAAACACCAATGGCATTTTTCTTTTCTTTTTTTCTTTCTTCTTTTTTTTTTTACTAACCTAAACCGATGCCTTTATTCACAGCCAAAGCACTGGCATTCTGGCATTTCGACATTAGCACCAGCTGGCAGGCTTGCTTTGCAGAGGTAGTTCTGGCTGGCAAACGGTACTCAGGCTTGCCTTGTACTGACAAGCTCCCAGGGAGAGTGCATGGATACCCAGAGTGAATCAGTGAGCCCCTGGGCAGTTTTTGATTAGTAGACCCGTGATTGTTTCAAGTTTTTGCTATTACAAGAGCACAGTGCACATTTTAATAAATCTCTTCCACACTTGACTAATTATTTTCTCTGAATAGATATTTGAGGAAGGAATTGCTGAGTGAAAGCATTTGAATTTTTGAGGCTAAGGCATTCCTCCAAGTTTCATGTGCATAGGGAGCACTTGGAGATCTTGTTAAAACAGGGCGGGTTTTTAACAGCTCTGAGGTGGGTCCAGATTTTTTCTAACAGGCTTCCTTGTGACTCCAGGTGTGCCCATATATATATATATATCAACTTTACATCCCAATAATAGCCCTTCCCTTCTCTTCTCCAGGTCCCACACTCCCTCCATCTTCCCCCATCCCCTTCTCCCCATTGCTCAGAAAAGGAGAGCTACCCCTACCAACCCATTCCAGCACATCAGGATTGAGAGAATCCTCTTCTCCTGTGGCCTGGTGAGGCAGCCCTGCCAGGGAGAAGTGTTCAAAAAGCAGGGAACAGAATCTATGTCAGATATAGCCCCCATTCCACTTACTAGGGAACCCACATGAAGCCCCAGCTGCCCATTGGCTACATCTGTCTAGGGGGCCTATGTCCAGTCTATGTATGGTCCTTGGTTGGCACTTCAGTCTCCGAATGCCCCTCTGGGCCCTGGTTAGTAGGCTGTTGGTCTTCTTGTAGAGCTCCTGTCTCCTCCAGGTCCTTCTATCCTTTCCCCCACTTTTTCACAAGACTCTCTACATTTTGCCCTGTGTTTGGCTGTGAATCTCAGCATCTGTTTCAACCCACAAGCAGATATATTTTTAATGGTGTTTTATAGTTACTAAGCATAATGAACTGTAAAAATACTTACCCATACATTACTTTATTTTACTAGCCCAGGTCTATAAGCTCTGCCACCCACTTCTTTATAGAAGTGGAAATGTATTCTGTATTATCAAGGAGTTTAAGAATAGCCGGGAGAACAGTAAGTTTCTTAAAACATATTATCATATTAGAAACTCCCAAGAAATGTTCTGTTTAGCCAGGAGAAAATTTCTCAAGTCAAGAAGCTTGATTGTAAGACAAGATCACACAAGCCAGTGTTAGTTAAAGTGAAAGTCTGCCTAGGACCACAAATATAAATGCTCCAGAAAACCTGAGTTTACTTTGCTCTAAGGAAGAACTTTCTAGCTAAGAGTGCTGAACAAATATAGAGGGGCATTCTGTTAGACTGGGATTGTCTGTTGCCATGCATACACAAGCAGATAAGCTGATCATGTGTTCACGTCACATGGGGTGCTGGTGTGTGAGTGGGATGTACATGGCTAAGACTAGGGCTGAGACCAGAAGCCTTGCTGTTACCAGTCACTGCTCTAAATGCGAAGATGCTGAGGAGGCTGTGGATTGGAAAGCGCTCTGTATATTGTAGAGACTAGAGAGCCCTTTTCACAGACCCACATGCTTGGGTTGCCTGGAACAACCCTTAAAACATTCTTAGAGTGGGTCTCCTAGTAAGGGGAACAGGGATTTTCTCTGACATGAACTCAGTGGCTGGCTCTTTGATCACCTTCCCCTGAGGGGGGGAGCAGCCTTGCCAGGCCACACAGGAGGACTATGTAGCCAGCCCTGATGAGACCTGATAAGCTAGGGTCAAATGGAAGAGGAGGAGGACCTCCTTTATCAGTGGACTTGGAGAGGGGTTTGGGAGGAGATGAGGAAGGAAGGGTAGGACTGGAAGGGAATGAAGGAGGGGGCTACAGCTGGGACACAAAGCGAATAAACTGTAATTAATACAAAAAATAAAATTTAATTAAAAAAAAAGATTCTTGGAAGAGTCCATATCCCCTTCACTGAGAACTCCTGTGAGAATAGCCATCTTTTCTTTTTCCTTTGTTTTTGGCTACCTGTTATTTATCTAACAGAGATTTTAAAACACTGTTGCCCTTGCTGAGGAGCAAAGAACGGGGAGATCAGGTTCTCTCATCAAACTACGTTAGACCTTGGATGATCCACAAAGCAAACTAGTTCTTCTGTAGATGAGCTTGCTCATCTGAGATTGCTGAGCGATGCCTCCAGACCCATCACTTCCTGTATGTCCTTCATTTTCTGGAGCAGTACTTGAAAGAGATAATCCCCTTGGAGCTTCAGGATCAGAAGAATGAACCAAGCTGTTTACTTCCCTTTTGATGCTTCAGCAGAGTGGCACGGGAGATTGGCAGAAGTTGCCAGTTGGTCTGTGAAGCCCTGAGTCAGGGAAGCATTCTGAGACCAGGCTTAGGAAGAAGTTTTATTGAGATACTATTTAAATATCATATTATTTCACCAGTTTCAAATGTAAAATTCGGTGGTTTGCTAAATTCAAATTTTCAGAGTCTTCACAAAAACTAATTTTAGAACAATTTTATACCTCCATAAGAGAACTGATGTGTCTGTTAGTCAGTTTTTATTTCCCATCAACCAGTCAGTTTTCTACCCACAGCCTTAGGTACTACTAATTTATTTTCCATTTCTATAAATTTTCCTTTTTTTATTTTTTGAGACAATATCTCATTGTGTAGCCCTGGCTGGACTTGACTTTATTAGACTAGGTTAGCTTTGAACTCACAGAGATCCACTTGCGCCTGACCTCCTAGTGCCGGGATTCAAGGCGGCAACTACTGAACCTTTCTAGATTAGCCTATTTTGAACATTTCATATAATTGGATCATACAATCATGCCTTTCAGTTACTGATTTTTTTTTTTTTTTTTTTTTTTACTTACAACAGTTTTAAGGTTCACCTATGTTGTAGCGTGTATTAAGGCTTCATCGGTTTTTCTTGTTGAACAATGTTTTATTGTATGGATACTATCTTATTTATTCAATAATTGATATTATTTATTATAGTAGCCAATAGATGGATATTATGTATTTATTTAATAACTGATAGATTTTTGGATAGTTTCTATATTTTGCCTATAGTGAATAATGCCGCTATATGTATTTATGTGAAAATTTTTATGGTTGTATATTTTTATTTCTCTTGGAGATATATCTTGGAGCAAAATTGCTGTATAATACTGTAACTCTGTGGTTGAGATTTGAGAAACTTCCAGAATGTTTCCAGCTGCACCACTTCACATCCTTGTCAGCAATGAATGAAGTTTCCAATTTCTTTATATTCTTTCTAACACTTATTATTTATTTGCATCTTCTTCAGTTATAATCATCCTAGTATATGAGTTGAAATCTCTTTGTGGTTTAACTTACATTTTCCCATGGCTAATAATGTTGACAATATCTAAATGAACTTGGTTACAGATTTATCTTTTGGAAAGAAATGTCTATCCCCATGTTTACCCATTTAGTCTTAATATTGACTCTTGAGCCTTCTTTCTATATCCTAGATGAATCTCTATAAAATGTACGATATCCACCCCATCTTTAATCCCAGGGGGACATCTCTTAATTTCCTTGACTTCTTTGAAGCATCAGGCTTTGCTTTTTATAGAGTACAATTTATGTATGTTTTCCTTTTTGTTTGTGTAGTTGGTATAATATCTAAGAGTACCTGTAGATTAGATCTTGATGAAGTTTCTGAAAAATAGAATTTTATGGTGTTGTATTAACCAACTAGAGTAGAAGTTATGACCCAGAACTGATGGTGGAATCTGAGAGCAGAGAGGGGAGGTAGCTTTACCAATGGAGGCAGAAGAAGTTGGATAATATCTATCTTTTATGAAGTATTTTCAATTTACCAGACATTGTGTAAGTTTTGCCTACAGAAACTTGCTTGATTGTAATCACAATCCCATAAAGAGGTAAATGTTAGCTGTAGTTTTTGAGTGGTAAAAGCCATGTGTAGATGAGTTAGGTAAAATATTGCAATCCATACAAGCGGACTCTGAATTCTGGCCATCTGAGGTCTTGAGATATGTTCTCAACACCTCCTCCTACAGGTGTGGTGCTAGGTGTGCTCTGTGAGCATTCATTAAGATAATTAACTTAATGGGAGACTGTGGAAGAACTAGGTTGGTTATTTAGTCTAATACACAGCTCTTCTCAGCAGACACATTGGGGATAGTAGCTTTATCTCCAGGATTACGTATAATTAACAGAAAATATCCAAAGTCCATAGAATGACCTACTCATTCTCATAGGCCACCATACCCTAGCACCTTCCTAGATTCAATTTCCATCTGAAACTTGTGCATTTTCAAATTTATGCATTTATAATGAGTTCCACAACCAAAACGTTTTGAACAAAATCAATCTGATATTTTCTTTAGTTGTAATATTAATATTCTGCACTTTGCCTGTCTTGCTATTTATATTGCATTTGTATTATCTTTACTTTGCATGTCTATGCCAAATAGGATTAATAACATCTTTATTCCTTGTTTATCATATAACTAGCTTGTCTCCTACTATTATATTAAAAGTGTTCTTAAGGACTAAAATATATATCCTTTTCCTTTTAAAAGTGTAAGACATGTTTGGTTTGTTGTTTTTTTAAGACAACAAAAGGTGTTTCTATTTTTTTTTCTTTTTGGTACCCATACACCATTTCTCACACTATTATCATATGTTTAGTTATTCTTTTTTTTTTTAACACTGTGTAAGATGATTTAGTCTTGTACAATCAATATTCATGCAAAGTAATACAAATATTTTCCTATTCACACCGTAGCATTTTATGTTTTTCCCCAGGATCTGTTTCATTTGTGTAGGTCTTTTGGTGACTGTTTTAACTTTTATTTTAAAATATGAACAATTTTACCCCTGTTTTTGAAGGCTTAAACATGTCTGGAACTCTAGATTGGTAGTAAAGATAGCACTTAGAATATTCAGTTGTTTTCTGAATTCCATAATCTGTGTTTCCCTTGACAATGATAAAGGCTCACTTTTTTTTTTTTTCAAGAGAGGTTTTTCTCTGTGTAACTTTGAGTGTCCTGGAACTCACTCTGTAGACCAGGCTGGCCTAAACTCACAAATATCTGCCTGTTTCTGCCTCCTGAGTGCAGAGGGATTAAAGGTGTGCACCACCACGACCAGCTCCTCGGCTCTTACCTTAAATACTCTTCTTATTTTTGTTTTAGTCTGTTTATAACCACAATAAATTATCTTGCTTGGAGCTCATTATGAATTACAATCAAAGACCTGGTGTCCTTTTGTGAGTTTTAGCCTGTGAGAACTACATATTCCTTTTTTCAATTACCCCTTACAATTTCCAGAAGTCCAGCCTCACACTGGTCACTGATATCTGGATGAAGCTTGCCTCAGACAGAAAGTGGAATAATATCTGGTATATCTAGAGGGAACTTTCCTTCTCAGAGTTTTTGCCCTGTTGCCATAGAAGCTCTCTGATACTTAAAGCGCGCGCGCGCGCACACACACACACACACACACATATATGTAAAGTTTTATAGTATTTATAGTTGTCCTTGGTAGAGTTGCTGGTCTATATATGCCAGTCATAGCTAGAAGACTTTAATGATTTTTCAGCCACTTTTAATAACTTTGAAGTTTTCTATTTCTATATAATTAGAACTAAGTTCTACTTATATGTAAGTATACAAATAATAATTCTGGGAAACAATTAGTTTCTTCTGATTTTGACCCTTTATCTAGGCAACAATCTATTGTTGGTGCTCCTTGTAAGAAGCTGTCTGTCCTGTCAAAGCAGATGCTGAGCCTGATGGCCAACTGATGGGCAGAGTAAATGGAATTTTATGTAAGAAGTGGGAAATAGTAAAAGTTGGAGGGGACGGGAACTCCACAAGCAGAGCAACAGAACAAGATAATTTGAACACAGGGAACTTCCCAGAGACTCATACTCCAACCAAGGACTATTCGTGGAGATAACCTAGAACTCCTGCACAGATGTAGCCCATGGCAGTTTAGTGTCCAAGTGGGTTACATAGTAATGGGAAGAGGGACTGCCTCTGACATAATCTGATTGGCCTGCTCTTTGATCACCTCCCCCTAGGGGGGAGCAGCCTTACCAGGCCACAGTAGAGGACAATGCAGCCACTTTTGATGAGAACTGATAGACTAAGATCAGAAAGAAGAGGAGAACCTCCCCTATCAGTGGACTTGGGGAGTGGCATGCATGCAGATAGGGGAGCGAGGGTGGGATAGGGAGGGGAGGAGGGAGGGGCTTATGGGGGGATACAAAATGAATAAAGTGTAATTAATAAAAAATTAAAAATATATATATATAAATAAATAACCTACCAATCAAAAAAAAAAAAAAAAAAAGAAGCTGTCTGTCTTGATGCCAAACTCTGTTTACTATCACTTTGATATGGCTTTATATGCATTGCAAAGGTGGCAGTTTAACTTTATTTTCATTGTTTACAAATATATTACATAAAAGTTGTGGTATAGAAAAGTATGATATTATTCATAATCAGGTACTACCTAATGGAAGCCTTCTTTGTTGTACTTCCTGATTGTATTCTTTTTGTTGTTGGCCCAAGTTAACCAGTCTGCTTCATACTTCCCCATATTTTTGCTACATATATGCAATCAAAATATCTAGGAACACAAAATATATTATAATAAGTGTCTTTTTGTTTAATTTTTCCTTAATCATCCCTATAAGCTCCATGCTTTCCCTTTTTATGTCTCCTTTTTTTCCTTTCTTCTCCTCTTTTTTATTCTTTGAGATAGTCTCATGATGCAGCTCAGGCTATTCTCAAACTTACTGTGTAGCCCAGGCTGGCCTTGAATTCTGCATCTTTTAGCTTTGGCATTCTTGGTGTGCCACCACACCCAGCTCCATGTTTATAAATTTTGTGAATTATTTAATTGATTTTCAATGTGTGAAAATCTTTTGTAAAGACATAATTTGTTTATCTACTATCCATTGGATGCTTGGATTATTTCACTTTTCTAGTACAAATAGTGCCATAAACCATCTTGATCTTGTTTACTTATGCATATTTTCAAAGTTTTCTGGAAGTACATCACTGGGAGGGAAACAACAAGGTTTTAAGATGTGCATATTTTCAGTTTTGCTACATAGTGACAAGTTGTTCTCCTGAATGTTTATGTCCACAATATGCTTCCAACCACGAAGGATTCTATATGTTCCTAGCTCTATCTGATCATCTCAGACATTTTTTTGCATAATAAAATTGTAAAATGATATTTCGTTGTAGTTTTGAGTCTTGTTTCCTGAATTATTGGTCAATACTGTGGATTAACAAAAGCTTGGGGCAACACCTCAATATTAACAGTAACTTACTGTACTAGAATTGGCTTCTCTTAGGGCTAACATTTTTTTTAATTACAATTTATTCACCTTGTATGCCAGCTATAGTCCCACCCCATCCTTCCCCAATCCCGCCCTCCCTCCCTCTTTCATCTCCTCCCTTGCCCCTTCCCCAGTCCACTGATAGTGGGGGACCTTCTCCCCTTTTATCTGACCCTAGTCTATCAGGTCTCATCAAAGCTGTTTTTCATATCTTCCTCTGTGGACTGGTCAGGCTGCTTCCCTCTCAAGGGGGAGGTAATCAAAGACCCAGCCCCTGAGTTCATGTCTGAGACAGTTCCTGTTTCTATTACCGGGCAACCCTCTGGGACAGTGAGCTGCCATGGGCTACATCTGTGCAGGGGTTCTAGGTTATCTCCATGCATGGTCTTTGGTTGGAGTATCAGTCTCAGAAAAGAACCTTAGGCCCAGATATTTTGGTTCTGTTGTTCTCCTTGTGGAGCTCCTGTCCCCTCAGGTCTTTCTATCTCCCCCTTCTTTCATAAGATTCCCTTGATTCTGTCCAAAGTTTGGCTATGAGTCTCAGCATCTGTCTTAATACCCTGCTGGGTAGAATCTTTCAGAAGCCCTCTGTGGTAGGCTCCTGTCTTGTTCCTTATTTTCATCTTCTTCCAATGTCTATCCCATTTGCCTTTCTGAATGAACATTGAACATCTTACCTAGAGTCCTCCTTCTTGCTTAGCTTCTTTAGGTGTACAGCAAAAACAACAGCCTATGGATTGGGAAAGGATTTTCATCAACCCTATATCTGACAGAGGGCTAATATCCAGAATATATAAAGAACTCAAGAAGTTAAAAGCAACAAATCAAGTAATCCAATTAAAAAATGGGGTACAGACCTAAACAGAGAATTCTCAATAGAGGAATATCGAATGGCAGAGAAACACTTAAAGAAATGCTCAACATCCTTATTTATCAAGGGAATGCAAATCAAAATGACCTTGAGATTTCACCTTACACCCATCAGAATGCTTAAGATCAAAAACTCAAATGACAACACATGCTGGAGAGAGTATGGAGAAAGGGGAACCCTCCTTCATTGTGGTGGGAATGTAAACTCGTACAACTACTTTGGAAATCAATCTGGCACTTTCTCAGACAATTAGGAATGGTGCTACCTCAAGATCCAGCTATACCACTCCTGGGCATATATCCAAAAGATGCTCAAGTATACAACAAGGACATTTGCTCAACCGTGTTTGTTGCAGCTTTATTTGTAATAGCCAGAACCTGGAGACAACCCAGATGTCCCTCAGTGGAGGAATGGATACAGAAATTGTGGCACATTTACACAATGGAATACTGCTCAGCAATTAAAAACAAGGAAATCATGAAATTTGCAGGCAAATGGTGGGGTCTAGAAAAGATCATCCTGAGTGAGGTAACCCAGAAGCAGAAAGACACACATGGTTTATACTCACTTATAAGTGGATACTAGACCTATATATAATATAGGATAATCACAGGGCTGACATCTTAAGAAAGCAGCTTTTTGCTTAGTTATGTCAAGGGGTAAAAAGAAAAAGAAGTAGGGTTGCTCAGGCCATGTAAGGGTGTCTCAAGGAGTCACTGTTAACCCGATCTCAATTCCCCCTCAGTCTGAACTGGAGTCTGCCTTGTAGCCGCTCTCCCATTCTACAAGCTGACCTTTGGAATATTGTTAAGTTCTGCTGCCAAGGAATCTCTTTCTTCAAACTGCTCAGAGGCTGAGGCCCTACCCAATTCCCTTCTTACAAAACAGTTCAACTTCTGCCAGCAGCAACTAGGATTCTGAGTTAATTTACAATTTCCTTGAATGTGGTAGCTGTGCTGCTGCTGCTTTTTTTAAAATTTTTATTTATTATTATTATTTAACTCCAGGACACATTCCAGGATACTCCACTCTGGGTTTTCCCAGTCTTCAATCCTAATTCTGCCCCAATAAATGTAATTTTCTCTGTTATTAACTAGATTGTGAGTTTCTAGCAGGTGCTAGAAACTTTGATGACTACTAATGAAATTCATTGTGTTTGTGAGGGAAAGCCAGCTAGGCCTTGTTGCTAGGGTCTCTTTACGAAATAACTTGAGATTACTTGATCAAAAACATAATTTCTCAACAAACACACCACAAACAAACAAACAAAAATCCCACCAAAATCAACCAAAACAAAAATCCTAATATAGCTTTAAGATAGAGAATGCAGAAAAATGGTGAGTAAAATGGAAAACTCCTAAAATCACATTTTGTGGTTTCACCTGTTGTCTCTCCCCAATGCTAGTTGCAAGGCTGTAGAGATTTAAAAAAATGCATGAAGGAAGAAGATGGAGGTTAATGAGGCACTGGAGGTCAGGTGAACAACCTCTAGCTTAATTAAACTTACCATTATTATCAAATTACAAAAACATCTAGTCAACCAGAACACAGACCACTGAAAAGGAATGTCAATAATTTTATACACTTAGGAAGAACTGCTGCAATATAAAAGGGAAAGTGGTTTAAAGGACAAGCTAAGCAATGTTTAAAGAGACTCTTTGTACTCTGCCCAAAGGTTGCCCATAAGTCTCAGCATCTGCATTGATAGTCTGCAGGGCAGAGCCTTTCAGAGGTCCTCTGTGTCAGGCTCCTGACTTGTTCCCTCTTTTCTCCTTCTGATGTCTATCCTCTTTGCCTTTCTGGATGGAGATTGAGCATTTTAGCAAGAGTCCTCCCTCTTGATTAGTTTCTTTAGGTGTAGAGATTTTAGTAGGTTTATCCTATGTTATATGTCTATATGAGTGAGTATATACCATGTGCGTCTTTCTGCTTCTGGGATAGAAAGAAGTGGGAAACAGTAAGATCTGGAGAGAATAGGAACTCCACAAGGAGAACAACAGAACCAAAAAAAAAATCTGTGCACAGGAGTCTTTCCTGAGACCGATACTCCAACCAAGGATTATGCATGGAGATAACCTAAGACCCCTGCACAGATGTAGCCCATGGCAGTTCAGTATCCAAGTGGGTTCCATAGTAATAGGAACAGGGACTGTCTCTGACATGAATTTATGGTCTGGCTCTTTGATCACCTCCACCTGAGGGAAGAGCAGTCTTACCAGTCCACAGATGAAGACAATGCAGCCACTCTTGATGAGACCTAGGATCAGAAGGAAGGAAAAGAAGACCTCTTCTATCAGTGGACTTGGGGAGGGGCATGCATGCAGAGGGTGGAGGAAGGGAAAAATTGGGACGGGAGGAGGGAGGGAACCACAGGGGGGGATACAAAGTGAATAAAGTGTAATTAATAAAGAATAAATAAAACAAATTCACTGAAATACAAAACAAAAAAAGAGAGACTCTTGTAATGAATAGTTCTAGGAGAGAAACAACAGAGAAGGAAAGCAATTTGAAAATAGTAGAAAAAGAAGGGAAAAATAGAGTCCTATAAAATATACAGGAACTATAAAAGTGGGGGACTGATGAGTTCCCCCCTTCCTTAACATTGTAAATACTTGAACTTTTCTAGTCTCTCAGAAGAGGGCACCATTAGATGAGGAATCTATTGAAATACTCTACTATCATAAAGACAAAGAAGATAAAGGTGAAAGCTATGTCCAGACAGATAAATGAAAAGGAGAAAAATGCATGGCGCGGGGGGGGGGGGAGGGGGGGGGAGAAACTCTTCCTCCTGAGCTCTAGAAACTCTTGAGCACCAGTCAGCAACATGACAAGCACGAAGCAGTTGATGGCAATCCTCACAGTGTTAGAATAAAATCCTAGATTAGGTAAAACACTCACTAGTGAGCAGTAGCTGAGGGTCGTGCAACATAATTATATCAAGAAAAGTTTCACACGAAGGAACGTGAATGAACTTCTATGCAATAAAAAGCACTCATGTGACGATAATACTACTGAGCAAGAAAAACAGTGCAGGGAACTGACAGTCATGGTTCTTCCAGATTTAAACAACCAGGGCAAATCCGTGAGAAGTTTGAAAAACGATTTCTCTTAAAACAAATGCGATATGATTACTTGCGAATGTGGCAATGACCTTGAAGAGTACATTCTTAGCAAAGAGAGAGTCATTTATAATTCTTTTGTAGAAGGAGTTTGTGTTTCTATAGTAACTTATTGCAGTTTGTGTTTGTGAAATAGGCTAAATTTCCATTGTATTCAGTGTTTTTTTCAAGTTTAAAAACACAAGTCATACCTATTGTATGGTATGAAAAAGGGATCATTTCTTTAATATCCTTTATAAGACATTGGCTATACATGTTATTTGTATACACACACACACACACATATATTATGCCTAATATTCCTGTAACAAAAGGCAATTAGAAGAAATTCGGTATAAATTTATTTGATCACAGTTTTGTATGACTTGATTATTCTAAGATCAATGACCTAAGGAATAAATGTAAACTCTCAATTCTCATAGATTTGATAAAGAATGGGCAGCCATGTAAAAATATGATTAGACAAAAAGATAAGATCTAAGCATAATAGATCAAGAGGGGAGAACCCAGCAAGGTCTGTCTGTTTAGATTGTTTTTGGTTTCTCTGTGTACCATTCCGTCCCCTTTGGCCTTGGGCTGGAACATTTCTTAGATGGGGGTGTTCTGACCTTCTCTCAGAAAAGATAAGATCAGACAGTCTTCTATGATCAAATCTTAGACAAGTGGGATAAAGGTTGAATACTATTTTTAAGTTTTATGGCTTGTTTTGTGGAAAGACTTTGGCTTTCATGACTTATTTTGGGAAAGAGAAGTTCTGCTTTGTCTAGCTTGCCCGAGGAGAATGAAAGCCAAGGGGAAGGAAGGCAAGAGTCAGTCAGAGAAAATCCTTTCTCGGAGGTTTTCACTTTTGGATGTCTAAGTTGACCTCAATTCTAGCTCACAGTTTCCGTGATACCTTGACTGCTCCACCAGCGTTTAATGAGATCTACAAAGGGTTGATACTTCTGTAAAGCTGTTCCTCTTCCTCTCTTTCTTTAGGAGTCCTCCTATCAAAAGGCAATGGGTAGGCTTTTAAGGGTTTTGAAGAGGCACAGATGTAATCATACCTATGGCAGTGTGGAGAAGAGACAGGAGAGGGCTGGTGCTACAGAAACCTGTGCCACCTTATTCTCCATCTCAGTGTTTATCTTGTGATCCATCTTGAAGCATCAGTCACACGAGTTACCAGCAGCATAATGAGTTCATCGTTTTGACCTTTATTCCTTATGGGACAAAGCATTTGTTTTCTAGTTTTCTTGGTACCTCTGGCTTCAGATATGTATTCACAGTGTGAGTTCTGTGGGCTTATTGCTTACCCACAGGCTTGGTTTGACATTTTGTTTATCTACAATTGTGTGTTTTGATAAAGTGCATTCCAGTTAGCACATAACACACTAATCATAGCCTTCTTCAGCATATCACAATAACCACTGTTACATAAAATTGATTAAAACCAAAACAAGCCCCCCCCAAAAAAAAAACAAAAAAAAAAAAAAAAGAAAAGAAAAGAAAGAAAAAAGATGCTAAGCCTCTCTCTCATCCAAACATAGGCTGTGGTCAGTTTGTCACATGACAAGAAGTTCAGAAAGGAAGAAAACAGTGTCCAGTTGAGGCTTGATTTTGTGTATGACATAAATTTCTGTTTCTCATCTCTTCCTAAGGAGGAAGCAAACATATATGTATATGCATATATGTATGCATATATATGATGAATGGCATGTCTTTTCAAAGTTAGTTCTTAGCTAACATAACACAAGGGACTGGAGAGATGGCTCTGCTGTTAAGTTATTGAACTCCTATTGAAGCAGACCCAGTTTGGTTTTCAGTACCCACATCAGGTATCTCACAACTGCCTGTAACTCCAGTTCCAGAGAACTGGAAGCCTTTGGACTCTGCCAGTTCCCATGCACATACACACAGACAGACAGACACATACACATAAAACAAACCTTAACAATTACAGAAGCCACACATGAAAACATTTTCACTGGAAAATTTCAAAGCATGAAAAAAGTAAACAGAAAAAAGTACCAGTCCCTGCCTGTCCCCAGTCTTCCCAGTCTCAGTCCGTTCTTCAGAGAAAACCACTGATGATATTGGCTTTCTCTGTATATATATATATATATATATATATATATATAGATAGATAGATAGATAGATAGATAGATAGATATATATGCACTTGATCATATTTAGGAAGAGTGCTACCCTATTCATGTCCTTTGGTTCTCAGCGACCCAATGAGGTGCTTGGAGGAAGTGATGGTCACAGCTTTGGGAGTGAACACTGGATTAAAGTGCAATAGGGCTAGCTTTGCCTTTAATCCTTGGGCTGCCTCAGAGTTTTTATTTCCTCATTGTGAAGTAGGTCAGGAGTATGGTGATAGTCAGAAACATGCCTGAAAAATTAATGAAGAAATGTTTGCAAATGATTCAGACACAGTGGTATAAAAAATTAACAGAGGGATGAGACCCAACTGAATTTTTATGAGCTCAGTGATGTACATATTATTTTATTTAATATTCTATATGTTAATCTATGCCAGGTTTGTAGACACCAAGTGTGTCATTAAAGTTGTAGTTTCTTCTATGCCTTCTGACACAGAAAAGAGAATTTTACCTGCTAGATTCAGGTTCATAATAGACTGGTAAATGGATTTTTGCCTTTTTTTAAACTGTTAATGACTTTGTTTAGTATAGTCCTTATATCAGATTTTATGATTGATATACCCAGAACTCACAAATACACACAAATACAGATCTCACATTGCTCAGACTAAGTTTCCAACCCTAAGAATGAAATGTCTCTCTGGTCAGTGTGCTTCTTGGCAGTTGGCTCCTCCTGAGTGATCCTTTGTGTTTTATATCCCTGGTTAGTAAAAATAAAAAGTCGTGACTGTTTCTGCTATTACCCGGGACCAAGTAAACAAGGGATGTAAATGGCCTTACATTAAACTAACCTTATTGAAAATTAACATCCATTTGATGGGATAAAATGTTTACTAAAAGGCTTTTCATTTTGCAAAAATGTTATAAATGTGAAGAGATACACACTGTACTTATCTGTTTCCCCCTCTCTCGCTCTCACATTCACACACACACTCAGTGTAACAAAAGCAAAACAAAACATATACAAGTGTTCACACAAACACAAGCATACACAAACCACTTTGGAGCTACTTCTTGTTTGAAACCACATTGAGTCTGAATAAAATGTGTCTCTCCTTCAACCAAACTGGCATAAACTGTTATAAATTTTCCTTCTCAAATCCAATTTTTCTTTTGTGTCCTGTATCTCTAACTTGATAATTTCAGATATCCATCTTGATTTTATTATATGTAAAATTAGTGTAAATGCCAAGGACATATCACACACCACACATCACACGCACATACTTTATCAAAAATTCCAAAATTTAATTCAACATGTTAAAAGCCCATTAAAGAAAAGATTCTCATCAGATACAGACAGGCAGGATACTTTCCATTCTATATATGCTTTCCATCCATATATATACACACATATATGTACATATATGTATGTATACTATTTTTCTCCTGAAGAATATTGAAACTATTGTTAATCTTGATGGAGTTCAATTTATAAATCTTAATGAAGTTTTTGCATCTAAGATGTCTTACTTAAGCCCAAATGGTTTTCTCATTTTTAGTTTAGTTTATTACTAATAACTAATAATAGTGAATTTTGTTAACTATGAGGCTAACGTTCTCTTCCTGAAATGTCTTACTTGATGTAATGTTGTTCATTTTATATACTGTTAGGTTATATTTTTAATTTGTTAAGAACTTTGGAGCAGTCTGTTAGGCCACAGAGGAGGACTTTGCAGCCAGCCCTGAAGATACCTGATAAAACAGGGTCAGATGAAAGGGGAGGAGGTCCTCCCCTATCAGGGGACTTGGAAAGGGGCAGGGAGGAGACCAGGGAGGGAGTGTGGGGTTGGGGAGGGAATGAGGGAGCGGGATACAGCTGGGACACAGAGTTAACAAAATGTAACTAAAAATAAAAATAAAAATAAAAAAAGAAAAAAAAAAGAACAAAAAAAAAAAAGAACTTTTGTGTGTGTATATGTGTATTAGGGATATTGATCTAGATTTAAATTTTTGTGGTTTTAATTTTCAGAGTGATGACAGTCTCATAAAATTAATCAGTGAGCAATCTGTCTTTGCATTTTTCTGTTTTTGTTTTTTTTTCTCTTTTTTTACATAATTTGTGTCACTGAATTTTCAAGTTTTTGATGGAATTCATGTGCGAGGCCATCTTGGCTTTGAAGTTCATAGTGGGAATGTTTTCCCCTTTTCTCTAGACCTGGGATTAAATATAGGGTCCCGTGCATGGCAGGCCGGCCCTTGGCTACACTCCGGAACTATTTAGGATGTTGTATTGGTACAACCCCCTATCTCCTAATGTTTCTTTATTGTCAAACACTTCAGTTGATATTGTATAAAACCCGTTGGTTGCTGTACTACAATAGGTAAGATTTCACACCCCTTACAAAGCCCGTTAAACTATGTGCAGCCTGAAAGTCTATGTTTATGCCTTTTCAACTTCCCTTCTATTTTCCCCCTTATCTCAAAAATCCCAAACTTTAATTCAGCATGTGAAAATCCCATTAAAGAAAAGACTCTCGTCAGAGACAGACAGGCTGGGTAGTTTCCATTTTATTTATCCTTTGAGTCAAATGAGCCCGGATGCATTTCATATCTGCCGGAAGGAAAGGAGGAGCCATGGTGATTATGTGTGCCTCCTTGCGTTTGTGTGTTGTACTCAGTGACTACGCTTCTAGGCTGTACTCTGGCACCTGACAGATCTTATTATTAATAAACTGTGAGCAAAACAGCAAGAAAGAGCACTGGCAAGAAAAGCATTCTCAGCAAATCGTAAAGGTGACGGGGTCTCTGCGCTTCACCGACAACCCTTGTCCTGGTTGGCTTCACTGCCCGCTTCCATTGGGTCAGGATGGCATTTCTGGCTCCATCCCACTTTCCCGGTCCCATCAACCGAAACTGGTATGGACTACAAGGGCCAAAGTACACCTCGAGGGCCAGCTGGGGATCAGTCAGGAAGAGCCAGGGTAGGTTAGGCTTGGCTCCAATGAAGGCGCTCAGTTCATCCATATATGTGATGTAATCTGTCTGCAGAGTGTGGCTCTGGCCAAACCTGAGGACAGAAAAACAAAACGGTCATCACAGCTGCAAACAGAGCGTTAATTCTGTCATTTCTGTCTCCTGCACATCACATCCATTTCGCCAATCTTAGATCCTTATGCAGGTTTATTTGAAGTTTAGATTTCGCAGTTTCAATGCTGCTGGAGCGCAGTAAGAGAAATCATGTTACCCACGTGAGCGTGGCCTCATGTGACTTAAGGAGTGGATTCACTGACATTTGGACTTTTCTCTCCCCTTCTTTTTACTTGTATCCACTTCTAAAGGAAGTATTAGCACTGGGAATGCTTACCTCTGAGATCTGCCTCTGGAAGGGATTAGGTTAAGCTGGATCTGAGGGCTCCTTTTCTTTCCTCCTCTAGACCCTGGAGCTGATGTCTATCCTGGGACAGTCACTGAACTACAGTGTGCTGAAGGCTGGAAAGAGGAAACAAACTTCCTACACAGTCACTTACTTATCCAACAGTGATTTGGAATTTAACTATACTTTCAACTGATTTTGATAGGTGATTTGAAAGGAATTTTCTTTTACAGAATAATTAACCTGAAAAAGTATATTTAGATCTAGCCACAAAAAGGCTTTTATGCTTGCTGTACTTGAAAGCATATCTTGAACTCAGAGATGAATACTCTCTTTTCCAGAATATAGCTGAACTGAATAAAAATTATTATTATTATTATTATTTGGTTTTTCAAGACAGGGTTTCTCTGTGTTGCCCTGGCTGTCCTGGAACTCACGCTGTAGACCAGGCTGGCCTTGTACTCAGAAAATCTACCTGCTTCTGCCTCCTGAGTGCTGGGATTAAAGGCGTGTACCACTGTTATCAACCATAAGTTTTAATTTGAATTTATCAATAGGAAATTATGCCTCTCAGTTTCCATGCAGCTGGTCTTCTTTCAGAGAAGATCCCTCTCTGGGAAAGATACAGAGTCATTTCTTGGCCTCTCCACTATGGACGCTTTGAGCCAGATAATTCCCTGCTCTCTGAGCCGCTCTTTGTGGCTCAGGATGGCTCCAGCACCCACGCATCTAACTTATGGGAAACTTCAGGCTGTCAATTCAGCCTTCAGACCTGAATTATCTCTCCATTTCACCACACAGTTTCCTGGAGGGCAACATCATTCTCCCTTCAGTTTAAAAGGCCCAAGAGTGTTTTCTCATCTCATGTGGATCAGCTACAGCCGGAGTTAGAAAATAACAAACCGATACTGCTGGAAACACTTAAAAACCTCATCAATGCTTTCTGTGTATAAAGAAAACTTTAGAACTCATTTGATCAGCAAGTGTAATGGCTTACCACTTGAGTTTCTTGCCCATTTTCTCATCAATGTCATCCATCATTTCATTTCTGGTTGGCAGGGTGCACGTGTCTGGAAAAAGTATATAGAAAGAAACAGCCAAAACAAGACAATGAAATTAGATTCTTTTTATACAGCACAGAATGGAATTCATTACTTATGAAACAAATCCCTAAAAAGTATTTGAGTGGCTACCTTAATTTAGCTAAGTGAAGTTTTTTTTTTTGTTTTAATTAGTTGAGCTCATTATAACAAAGTGATTTTTATTTAATAAAAATGTTTTGTCTTGAGAAGATCTCCCTTTGGTGTCATTAGTCAAATGACAATTCACAAATACGGAGAGAGACCCGAGACGTAAATGCACCTGTGGGGATGGAAAAGCTGGCCTGTGCGCATGGTCACAGCAGAGATGTTCGTCCCAGGCCACAGAGGAAGACGATGCAGCCAGTCCTGATGAGACCTGATAGGCCAGGGTCAGATGGAAGGGGAGGAGGACCTCCCCTATCAGTGGACTTGGAGAGGGGCATGAGAGGAGATGAGGGAGGGAGGGGGGATTGGGAGGGAATGATGGAGGGGCAACAACTGGGATACAAAGTGAATAAACTATAATTAATATTAAAAAAATAAAAAATAAAAAAGTCCATGGCAAGTGGAGGAGATAATGAGAGGAGGTACAGGATTCCAATTTCAGCCTTCAGCTGGGATGACAGAAAAGCATTTCTTCTTCTCTTTTCTTTTTCTTTGCAAACTTCCCCACTTGTGACAGGCTATGCGTTACTCACCTCTGACCCTGCGGTGCATGGTGCATGAACACCGCCTAGACACTGTGAGCCTTTTACTCCTAACACCCTACGGCTACTATTTACTGCGAGCTTCACTGGGGGGGGGGGGCGGCTCAGAATTCTTTGTGTGCTTTGGAGTTGTGACCTAAATAAGCGGTAAGGCAGACCTTCACATGCCGAAGCCTATGGCTATTTGTTAAATGAATAAAAGATGCCCTATGTTTTCTTGGTAAAAATTTAGGCTCTGACTCACTGTTGGGCTTTTAAGAATAAAAGACAAGGGAAGCGTTTTTATAGGAGAGTGTCCTTATTCAAGATTTTATAATAGAATACCTTTAAATAATCATATTTCGGGGCACATTTGAAATATAAGTATACAAATTCATTGTGTTTTTTTTAAGGAAGTTTAAACTCATGCTATGATTTTAATATTTTGCTCATTGTAAGTTTTTGTCAGTAGTATGTTAGAGAGGTTGTATTTATGTTGGTTAATTTTTTTCAAAACATTGAATAAGAAGATATATTACATAATCATGATGGGTCAATAGTATTGGAGCAATTAAATCAGTATGTTTAAGTCACTGCCTCTCTCTCTCTATGTCCCCACAGGAGAGTTCTTATAGCCGCTTGAGACCATGCGGTCTACAGTAGAGAAAGAGAAGGGAGGGGGACACGTGAGAGGGACAAGGTGTTGACACAGAGATAACAGCAGGTCTCTAGCTTGGCCGTCATCCCTGGCCCCAGGGCCCCTTCAGGATTTGCACTGTAACACTGTCGTTACCTCGTTACCTCGCTGCTGCCTGTATCTCACACAGAGCCTCGCGACCTCCTTCCAGCCTCGCTGTCGGAAGGTCAAGCTCTTTAACGCAGCTTAGTAAGGCCCTCCACGCTCTTGTTTCTCCCTCCAAACATTCAGTGTGACTCCTCGCTTTATTTATGTTGTTGTCTTTGATGGAGTAAGTAAATCCTGTGCCAGTTCCCCTCACCAGAACACCCTAAAACGTCTGCTGTGGTAGCATTCCCTCCTCGTTCCAGTCCCGTCTACGAGGTCAGGTTGCACGTCTGTCTTGTTCCCGGTCGATCCCTAGCACAGTCATCAGCTTGCAGCAGGCTATTATCGCCTTAGTGAATGAAAAACAGAACGACGCACGTACTTGTAAACACTTTAGCAGCCCAGCGCGCCTGCAGGTCAGCTGTGGGGATGGCGGCACCGAGGGACTGCACCAGGCCAATCACTGCCAAAGTGGGCTTCTCCAGTTGAGGAGGGAAGATGCCCTTGTATAAGGTGACCTCGTTGTTTCTGCTTTTGATGATGGAGTCCTCCAGGAAGGGGTAGGCGTATCCATAGCCCGTGGCGAAGATGACGCAGTCAACGGCCTCAAACACGGTGCCGTCCTCAAACACAGCGGAGGTCTCGGTGAACTTCGTCACGCTGGGCTTGATGGTCACCGTGCCACACAGGATGCGAGATGGGAGCTCATCGTTGAACACGGGTTCTTTCCTCAGGGGCCTGTGCAGACGTGAGAGGCAAGCACCACGACTGTAACAGCCATTTCCACGGAATTCCTGCAACAGCCCACACCACTGCAACTAGATTTCAACAGTTCAATACCAGCATGAGGGCTCCGAGAGGCTCTTTTCATGTGAAAATTTCTTCCCTGTTTGTGAACATTTCTAAGGATCTATGTCTGAAATTTTCCCATTGCCTTTTGAAACTTACAATTATGTGTTATTTTTCTCTTTAGAGACTCGTCAAATAGATGAGAATAAAAACTAATTCTAGATACAGCAAACTAGTTAATAATATAGATTCTAAAGCTAGACAGCACAGGTTAACAGCCATATCCCTTACTAGCTGCTGTGGCTCTACATTCATTTCTCTAAGTGCTTAACTGGCATATGACAGAAGTGTCCTCACAGAGATCTCGTCACCGAATGATTAGCTACTAAAGCAGCAGCCAACGCAGACAAGAACATTACATCTTAACTACCATTAGAGACCAAACGCTTTGCATGGCAAACTCAGATTTCTGATGATCTTACCACCACGTTTGGTCTTCTTTCATCAACTTTGTGTTTACAAGGAAAGAAATCACCTTTGATATTGTACTTTTGCCAAATTTTTTCTTTTTTTATGAAACATATTTCATGTTGACTTAAGTTTCCTTCAGAGTCTGGAATTTTCTCTAAGTATTTCACATACATAAAAACACTGTGAATCTTGGTCTTTATCTTTGTATTTCCACACTGTTATTCCCCTATGCGACTCTGTCCCTTCTTCCTTTGCCTTTTAAGGTAGATAACAAGCAGATCACAGCATACCTGTTGTCTCTCCTTATTCTCTTCCTCACCAAGGGAGGAATGAAAAGGTGTCAACTGTAATTTAGGGCCCCTGTAATCAAGGAGGGAGCTTAGTTCTGAGAATGAGTGAACTTCCAAAACAATTTTTTTTTTCTAAATGGTAAAGCCCCGATATAATTAAAACCAGAACAAATTTTGGAACTTTTGCTATATAAAACAAAACTCCAAATGTATAAAATCCGCATCGCTTTTTCTTGAGAGTCACAGCAGTTCTTAGGTCTGGGTCGGATAAGTTTCCTGGAAGGCAGCTTTGGCTCTTTAATCTGGCATTTAGTGTTCTGATTTACACTCTCTCCTCACTCTTCCTTAGCATGCTTCTCTAAACAAATGACATTTTTTGGCTAGCATAGGTCAAGAGGGAAATTTTTATTGTGAAACGTTTCTTTTCTCATCCACCAAACGTTCAAATACACTGATTTTTCTATCTATAACCCTTCCCTAGTTAATGTGTATTGAGCTATGTCTGCAAAAGAAGTGAATAAATGAATCTTAACTAATTTTACAGGTCACATTAGTGCTATTAAGCTCCATTCCGTGCCTCCTGATTGCGTTTGAAATATGCAGGGCACTGCAGGGGTTGTCCACTTCTGTTCTGAGTGTCCTACTTGCTGAGACACATCCATTAACAGTTCTTTGGTAGATATTCCTTAAAATCACATTAGGTAATATGAGACTAAGAAGAACCCATTTTGTAAGTTTAAAATGGAAACTGATTTTGTTCAGCCCTTCAAGTTCCCTGTGATAAAGTGTAGCTAATGGTTCCGCCTATCAGGATGATCTGTTTACCCAATCCAACCCTACTTTGCCTCTCCACACAAGTTTCTCCACTATTCTCTAATCTGCACATGATATTTGGTTTAAACTGTTTCACCTGAGAAAAATTTAATTTAATCCCATTAGATCCAAGGGATAACGAGAAGAAGAACCAGGTAGAAAGAAATAACCAGAGCCAGTACTCTCCTAGACTGAATGATAAAATATGTATTATTTGTCATACCCATTTAAAGGCATCAGGCCATAGTTCTCATGCTTAAACCATGTGTTCATCTTCTTGACATATAACCAGTCAGAGACAAATGAAGGAAGGATATGCCGGAGGAAGGATGAGAAGCGGGTAACATATACCATATCCCAAGGATACCCATCATTCCAAACCCGGCTCATGACCCAGGAACCATTTCTGGTGCTGATAATGACCTGGTGGAGAGAGGCAATAGAGATTTCAACATCCTTATGTGACAAATAAGTAAACACAAGAGGTCTCTGGAGGCGTATCTATGTTTCCTTCAATATCCTCTCTAAGAGGCGAGTCTAGAGGAACACGCCACATTTGCAGCTGGGAGGAGGAGGCAAGGGTCCTCTCTCACCACCCTGGATAGCTGTTCAAAGAATAATAATCGTTCCGCTGGTATAAGCAGTCTCTATAGACAACTGTGCTTCGTTTAATTTGTATGTGCTCATCGATTAAGATGGCTGGTTAGGTAGACACTAGTCAACTGAGTGAGCCCTAATAGCACTTGATGGGAGAGGAGGTTGGGTTGAATTGGGGAAATGAAGCTAAATAGTTAGCTTAAATTAGACTGAGGGGATTCCACAGATTTAAGGCTGTTCTTAGTCCCTCCTCCTCCTGTCTAGCCTCTCCTGCACATGCGCACAGGACATCTGTTCATCCCAGGCCATGGAGGCCATCTCAACCTGGTATGTTTACCATCTTTCTGATAACCTAGGGAGATTCTGAGCTACACAAAAAAGCTTTCTTTGCATTCATTTAGGAGTTAACTTAGTATCTGCTTGCTTAAAAAGTTGATGAGCTTCTTCAGGGTTTACGCGTCGTAACTTGATTCCCCGGGAGTTTTCCTTGATTTTATCCGGGTTAAGTTAGGTTCTCTGTTCTCTGTGTTGTTGACACACCTAATTCCACTGGTAGACTCATCACTGCCTTTGGAGATGGCTCACGCACCTATCACCTCTTCTCCACCCACTGCTTGTCCATTAACGTCATGATCTAGTCTAACCCTTGTCTTTAATTTGAGGTTAACATACTTGTGACACACAACAGTGTGCAGCGTTTGCTGGCTCCTGAGTGAGGGAAGGAATGAACGATGGTAAAAGTCAGAGCATGTGATGCTCCAGAACTTTAGAATGCGCGGTAGTGTCGTTCACCTGGTAGGTGGTAAGAAATGCTGCTAAACAAATAAAGATGGCCCCACTAAGAATCGAGTGGTTTGAAAGTTATTGGAATATAAAATCGGAACAAAAAATGGTTATGTACCCATTCAGACATTTGCCTCAGTTTCATCAGAACAAACTTCCTCATATCAAGGAAGACTCTGGCTTCCCTCCCGGAGAGAATGGCTCATTTAAATCCTCAGGATTGGAAGGTCCCATAGAGCAGGCGATATGCTTGGAAACCCTTTCCCCAGCCTCCGGTGCTGACTTAATGGCATGTTTCTATTCTTGTTTTACTTTATAAACCCCATGTGTCACATACCCGTGTAGCCACACGACTGAGCTCAACAGCGATGTCGGATGCTGAATTCCCCAGACCAATCACGAGGACCCTCTTCCCCTGGAAGGCTGCTGGGTCCTTGTAATCCCGGCTGTGTAGGCACTTGCCTTGGAAGTGCTCCAGGCCTAAGTCAAGTTTCAAAAATTGGAAAACTCAGTTTTTCACACTTAAAAAACAAAACAAAACAAAACAAAACAAAAAAACAACAACCCATAGTTGAAATGCATTTATTCTTTTAGTAAATTTTGCCAATAAACTCTTCAAAAATTATTTTCAGGGATCTTAAACATTTTAAGATGTTATGATTTCCATTTTAATAATAAATAACAGCAACAACAATAATAGCAATTTATTAAATACTATCTAAAGTAATAATAGCAATTTATTAAATACTATCTAACGGCTATTTCATCTGCTAAATGCTTAGTCTGTTTTAACAATTTACTCGCAATGACATACTGCTATATGTGTTGAAACACTAAGAAATTGGCACAAATAGCCTGGGGAGACAACACACTCACAAAAGTGCTTGCCTTGCAAGCGTGGGGCCCCGTGTTGATCCCAGGAGCCCATGTTTCAAGAAAAAGAAAAAAAGAAAGAAATTTGGACAAAGAACTTATATTGACACCATATATGCAGAACCACAAAACATACTGCCTGTTCATATTTTAACCTATTCTTCATGAACTACTACCACCTTTGTCAAAGAAGGAAGGGGTAAAGAAAGGAAGGGAGGGGAGGCATGGAGAAAGAATGGAGGGAAGAAGGAAGGAAAATAAGGTGGAGAGCAGGAAGAGCAGGAAGAGCAGGAAGATCTGTGTGTATTTATTTCTTTGATCTTTTCATTTTTGGACGGCAACTGTCCTGTTTTGTTGTTGTTGTTGTGTGTATGTGTGTTTTGTCAACTTAACACAAGATTGGGTCATTTGGGAAGAGAAACCTCACTTCAGAAAATTCCTCCATCAGATCAGCCTGTAGACAAGCTTGTGGAACATTTTCTTGGTTAACGATTGGTGTGGGAGGGCTCAGCCCACAGTGGCAGTGACACCTCAAGGCAGGTGGTTCTGGCTTGTACAGCAAAGCAGCTAAGGGACCCATGAGGATGAAGCCAGTAGAGAGTATTTCTCCATGATCTCTGTTTCAGTTCCTGCCTCCAAGTTCCTGCCTTGAGCTCCTGCCCTAATTTCTCTCCACAGCAGACTATAAACTGTATGCTGAAGTAAACCTTTTACTTCTCAAGTTGGTTTTGGTTTCTGTCACAGCAACAGAAATGTGAACTAAGACAGCAACTCCATGTGCTGCTGCTGCTACTGAAACAACCACTGTTACTCACACACAAACACGTGCACACACAAACATACACATCTTAGGTACACACGTGCACACCTCGGAACATTCATTCACGTACTCATGCACACATGCACACAACACTGAAATTACTAAAATTCACTTGCAAACTGTAAATGAAGATGAAATAAGAATCTTACTCTAGTTTTCTGGCAGAGCCCCACATTTTTTAATATGAGAGTTCAGAGGCCCCATGTCTGTTAGGACTTATGTTTGCATTACCATCCATAACATAAGAACACGTGCCTGTCTAACTCTAATTTGTGCAGTCTTTGAACTTCAGGGCTTAGGGAACAAGTTATTATATTTTTTATATCATCATACATACATTTTTTTCTTTTGGATTTTCTGATAAACACAGTTATGGTGGAAAGATAGGATTCAATGCTGGATATTTGCCTATAAATCCCCTGATTATTCTATATGTTTCAAGCTTACCAGGAAAAGAGTCAGTTGGCATATTAGGGTGCACATGATGCCCTGAACAAATCATCACAGCATCAAAGAGCACAGATTCCTGATTCCCATCTTTTTCAGTAACCACCACCCATTGGCCAGTGGCCAAGAAGCTAGAACATTTCTTTATACTGGAAACCAGGGTCTGGAAAAAAACGAGAAAAGAGTTCCTTCTATTTGTGTGATTCTGTTTCTTCTTTTCTTGCAGTCTTTTTCTATAGGGGAAATAATTGATATGAGATAATTTGAGTCACTAGAAAATATATGAAAAGGCAGCAAAGTGGGGTCACAGTATATCTTCAGGGAGTCTTGAACTCTCACACAGAAAGCTGCTCCTGAGAGGTTATTTACTATTGAGCATCTAAGAAGTTGATGTAGGGTAGATAACACTTGGGCATTCTTATGAGTGGTACCATGTGATGAACTAATGTCCCGTGCTTACATCTGCTCTGCAGTGACCACCCAGCCTTCTCCTTCTGTGACCTCATCATCTTCTACCCACTCAGTAAATACAGCTTTGTCAATCTAGGGTTGACCCTAGGTCTCTTTGTGATATGAACAGATAGTCTGGAAACATGGGCAATTTCTGCAACACAAATGCCAGTCCATTTTGAGCCCTGTTCTCCCTCTGCTATCTGTTCTAGCTTTCCAACTGAGAAGCCACCGCACTTCTTCTGATGAAGCACATTTCTCTTTGACCTACCTGTATTTTCTCCCCTGGCTGTCTTTGACTTTCCTAACTCCTAGAGCAATGGCATGAACCTCCCTGTCACCTAAGCTTCGTGTTCACATAAACATTTATCTCAAAGTTATAGTGTAGCTTTTATTCATTCCCTGACTTCAAATACTGCCTTGCTCCCTGATCTTATAAAACTGTGAAGACTGCTTCGAGTCTACAGCCAGGCTGCCCTCCAGCTTCCAACTTGCCACATGAAATGCTTCATTCTGCTTATAGTAGCGGTGTTTTGGTGGGACCACATCGATTCCGTGTCTCTGCCTGAAAGTTATTTTTGGTGCTTTACAGTCTCATTCATGGCGATTGAGCACAGGGCCTTACATGTGCCAGGTAAGCGCTCTAGCATGGAGGCACGCTCAGGTAATTCCTTATCTCTAACTCTACAATTGAAAGTTCACAGAATTTTGTCCAATTTCCTTGATTGGTTTTGCTTTCTGGGACAGAGACTACTAATTTCTTTTCCGGTGCCCATCTATTTCTTTCTTACTAACCGCACCTGGTTTTATTTGCAGCGACTGAGCACCTAGCCATGGGACTCAGTCCACAGGCCCTCATGTAACAGCACTAGCCTAGGAGACATAAGCAGATGATGCTTCACAGGCTTTTCAGCAGAGTTGTGGAAGCAAGCCGATGAAGCAGGGAGGACACCCTTTGGCCGACTCCCTCCATCCTTTCCCATTTTCCTCTTGCCTAGATGTTCTAGTAACTGTTCTGAACTTTGATGGTGCAAGAAGGGTGAAGCTGACTCTTACAGCACTCTCGGGCCACCTCCAGTTGAATCCATCTCAACCATTATTTATATGGTTGGAAAATAATCCTCGGGTTTTAAAGCTGCAGACTACATGGATCTCTAGGTGCTCCTTGATCATAAAAGGCATACCTCCCTACTCACGGGCTCTGTGTTCTGTGAGTCTAGAATCCGGTGTTCTCAGATAGGCAAAGAATTTTTTTCCCTTAATTGTACTGGTGTCACTCACTTATCTAAAACATTTGCTAAATGCATTTTAATCTTTCTTTCCCAACATGCTGACTTGCTTTATGATTTTCATAGTATTATTTTTATAATATGAAAAGTAATATTGCCAGATGGCGGTGGCACATGTCTTTCATCCCAGCACTCAGAAGGCAGAGGCCAGTGTATCTCTTTGAGTTTGAGGCCAGCCTCCTCTAAAAAGTGAGTCCAGGGCAGCGAGGACTATATAGAGAAACCCTGTCTTGAAAAACAAAATAATAAAAAAATAAAAATTAAGAAAGTAATATTTAAAACATGATTAGACAGCTTTAAAATATCCTCCTTTTATTTAAATTTTATATGAATGTTAGGTTTATTCTCTCTGAATATTACTTTTGATCTCCAATATATTAAGGTTTCTTGAAGAATATTAGGATTCTTTTTTTGTAAAAGGATTTCTTTTATAATTAGTTCTCTCCCTCCCTCTCTCTATCTCTCCAGCCCCCACCCTGCCCTCCCCTGCCATGTGTATGATTGTGTATGGCTGGGATATGTATAGCTATCTGTGGAGGCCAGAGGTATCGGATTGCCCTGGCGTTGGAATTAAGGATGGTTGTAAACTGACTAATACGGGTGGTAGGAACAGAACTGAGGTTTTCTGTAAGAGCTCTAGGCCACCCCTCCTTTTCTCTCTCTTTCTTGCTTTCCATATAACAACAGCACGGTATAAGCATGTATCAGGAGCTTGATTAATGTTTCTAAGATATTACTGCATAAATCTAGGCAATTTATGACACTTGGAATTCCACCAATACATGAACAGATGGAATGAATAGATAAATGTAATAGAAGAACATCTGGAGGCAACTCCTTTTTTTAGTCCTCTCCAGTTGCAAGAAGCTGTTTCTTTACTTCTCAATAAATCTTGCTTGTTTACCCTTTAAAAAATTTTTAAAAAACAATAGCTGGAAATTTTAATTTTAACTATATGTATTGCAACTACCCCAGGGAGAGTAATTATGTGAATACAGCAAAATTATGTGAATACAACAATTTTGTTGATTGTTTCCTTCATTTTATGTGAGCACCTTTCATTTAATACTAATGAATTAAGACAGAGCTTTTAAACAAATATAAAATATTACTGCCAGTTACAAAAACAATGACTCTACTTCACAACACTTCTAAGACTCATTGAGAAGACATGTAATGGATTAAGTGGGTAAAGGACAGGGGTCATTGAGTTGTTACTCTTCATAATGTCATACTTTCTAACAAATGCCACATTTGGTTGTACAATACATAACTCATAGATATTGTCACCGTAGGAGTCTAAATATAGACTAGAGAATTTTGGCTTATTTTCCAAGCCTGAGACAGTGAGGGTGGGAACTTTGCTGTGCTAGTATATCTGTCTCTAGCATCTTCTAAAGTAGCAGTTCTCAACCTTCTTTGGAAGTCACGTATCAGATATCCTGATGTCATATATATATATATATATTCATAAAAGTAGTAATAATATATATATTACTACTTATATAATATAATTACTACTTATATAATATAATATATATTATAATAATATATATATTACTACTTTTATGAATCATAACATATGTATGTTATGATTCATAAAAGTAATAAAATTACAGTTATGGGAGCAGCAACAAAAATAATTTTATGGTTGCAGTCACCACAACATGAAGAACTGTATTAAAGGGTTGAAGCATTAGGAAGGTGGAGAACCACTGAATCCAAGAACCTTGGGATCTAATGTATTTTAGGAGTTCCGAAGAATTGTGGGGAGGTGGCAGTTAGTGCGTAAATGCTTTATAGACTAGTAGAACTACTGACTGGTGGGACATGAAAGCACTCGGCACACCCTGCTTAGTGCTGTGTCCTTCCTTCTCTGACACCCACACAACACCAGTGGCACTGGGTACGAGGTCCTACCTCAAACTGTATATATCTCAGAAGGTCCTTCTTCTGAGCAAATGACTTGATGTATTCCTGGAGCTTGCTGTGGTGCATGTAGTTGGGGAAATCATCAGGATAGGGAAAGTCTGGAAAACACATCATTTCTTTGGAAGAGTTGGTGAAGACCGACTGGTAAATGCTGGCTCTTCCTTCCTCCGTGCGGCTCTAGAAAGATTAACAAAACTGTACAAAGAAGCCAAGATTGGTGCTCTTTTTCTGAGACTATCCAATTCTTGGTTGATCAAAACCCTCTTAATAGTAAAAATTAAGAGTTCTATTTTTTATTATTTTTCTTCAATGGCATCTCTCTCTCTCTCTCACTGGTCTTTTGCCTGTATATTATGGTTTCTGATTTTGTGTTTATATGTATTTGTTTCTTTTTTTTAACCTGATTTTTTTTTTTTTTTTTTTGCCCTGTTTGCTTTCTAATGAGAGCAAGAAAAAAAAAAGGGGTGTGTGTGTGTGTAGTTGGTTAGATGGGAGGCTGCAAAGGATATGGGAGGAGTTGAGGGAAACGAAACCATAATCAGAATGTATCGTCTGATAGTCTTTCAATGAAAAACACACGAAAAGCATGGTTCTCCTTTTCAGATGGAGAATAGAGAACCCTTTACATGAGACTGTGCAGACTGACCCCTTTCCGAGTTAACCCTTTTTGCCTTAATTATCCTACCGTTAGTCCTTCTTTACACTCTCTCAGCGTCTTCCTTCTTTTTTCCTGTGTTACCACTGGCTCAGAGATGATGCTCGCCTTGAAAAAACCAACAAGGATACAGTAGTCCAAAGGGGCGTGGGGCTTTTCTTCTTGTGTGGTTGCTACACGGTCGCGAGCACCCTCGCCTCTGGGCACAGAACCCAGGGTTTAATCCAAGGTGGTTAATCCACTTTGATATACTCAGAATTACCAGAGAATCCACTCCCCTCCCCCCACCCCAAATGGAGATCCCTGGGCTTCACCTCCAAAATTTGGATTCCCTGCCTCTGATGTGTGGCCTGAGACCTCGTAAGAAGTTGCAGAGGGTGATAGGATGGCTGAGACCACGCTGTGGGAAACTCTGCTCTGCTGTGAACGAGTTCTTGCCTGAGGTACCTTCAACTCCTCAGCTACGGGAGTCCACCCTACACATACGCATACACGCACACACATGTACTAACTCCCCCCCCTCCCCACCTGCACACCCGTGGGAAAGCACAGGACTTACAACACGTATCACTTCTCTGCATTCCATTTAAAGGCCACTGTGTAATTGAAAAGTGGCTTCTTGTTGGGAGGCAGTCAGAAGCTATGTTGAAAACAAACATTTCCTCCCTCTTGTGTGGACAGGATAAAAGTGTACACAGGGGCCTGCCTTGAAACCCTATTTCAAAGCGGGCAGCCTCTGCACTCCCGAGGCCTGAAGGAATTCTTATGTAACAGAGGAGAGGGATACAGTGTCACGGTGCTGCAGGATTTAAGAGGCCACGCTCTGCCTCACCCTGTCTAGCCTCTGGAAGATGAGGACAGAAGGATCTAGAGAGGATCCTGAGGTCAGTGTCTCTGGAGCGAAGTGCAGCCTGAGGCCTCAGCGCCTTTCTTCAAGTGGGGAATGCACCCTCTCTCTTCTCATGGTTGCCACGTTTCTCATACATTTCTAGGTTCAATTTAAAAAAAAAATCCATTTAAAGACTTGCTTGGAAATAATTGTGGAGGTCAGAAAAAGGGTGAAGGCTCTTGCCCGGGGTTCTGGGGTCTGAGCCACTGCTGTTCACGCACAGCGCTGTGTGTTGCCACTGGTGAGAAGATGGGAGATGGAGATTTCTTAGCTGCCCACTGAAGTGAGGGAGGGTTTAGTTGTGGGCCAGGTACTGCCTACAAAATGCAAGCCTCTGCTCTGGAAAAAGAGGTGACACGGCTTGGGGTTATCTTCAGATAAGTCCAAGGTGTTCCCTGCACCTTGATTCTAGCCAATCCAAATATGGAAAGAGAACTTGGAATTTTCTTCAGACATTGTTCTTCAAATAAGGGAAATGTATAACAACGGAGAGTGGCTTCAAAAAGCCACTCTCTTGAACATTACTTCATGTACAAGGTGGTTTGGACCAGTCAGGAGGGAATTAAATTCCAGTTATGCCTCAGGCTGAGGGACCGTGTCCCACAGCCAGAGTCCAAGAGCTCTGGGCACATTATCAACACACTGCCGATCTGTTTAGGGCTTCGCCATCTCCCATCTTCTGCTCTAGGCCGTAAGTGACCTGAGAACAAAGTCCTGAGGCAAACTCCAGAATGTTCTCTGTGTTTTTATCTGTCTGTCTTTATTGCCTCTCATATTTCATCTCTGCCTATCTGCTGAATTTTTGTTGGTTTAAATAAGTTCTCTCGCTCCAGTTTCGAAGTTGCTTTCCTTGACTTGCTTTTTTTTTTTTTTCCTTCTCTCATCAACTGTAAATCATTCCGGCACACCTAGCAAGCTTCTGTTGTCTTTATTACCCTAACTACACATTTGTTGCCATAATAGTTAGCTTAATTTCTATGGCCACTGGTAGGTTTGTAATGTTTCCGACAATAGCCTCACACCAAAGCATGTATTATCATAGGACCCCAGACCCTAGCACAACTGCCTGCATGACGGAAGTCCCATTCAGGCTGTAAAACTCAGCATGTAGACAGCACCACCTGCCAAAACTAAAACAGAGACCTAATCCATCAAAGTTCATAGTGTTCTGGAAATGCCTCAAAATGTACTAACCTTGCTTTTTTTTTTTTTTGCTTCTGTAGCTCTGCTCCTGGCTAAATGTTCTTTTTAACTGAAGTGTGTCAATCCAGAACAGGTTTCTATTTATTTATTTATTTATCTATTTATTTATTTATTTCTTATTTATTTATTTATTTATTTATTTATCTCTCTATCTATTCATTTATTTATTTATTTATTATGCTTAGGAGTCTGCTCTGAAAAAGGCTCAGTGCTACACTGGGATCCCGAATGGGCCCTGTTGTCACAGGCTGGCTGATCAATACTTTCTACTGGCTTCATCCACGCCCCAGCAGTCTTCTCTGGTGAATACCCTACAACGATATGATCAGCAGTAATGACTTAGAGGTTTGCTTTAAAAAGAGCATGAAATTGAGGAGGGATGCGGGGGAGTTGGAGGGGGAAATGAGAAGTAGATATGATCATACTTTGCTGTATACGAGTATGAGATTCCTAAAAATAAAGAAAAAAAATGCAGTACTCCACACCCTCAGGATGTATCTGTTTAGTAAGTGCATGAATGCGTGAGTGATAAAAATAAGTTCTGGTTGCTCTGACTTTGTCGTTTTCCTTTTTTTCCAGCCAAAATGATGCTAATCTACTGCTTGTTTGTTGAGAAAAATGCTCATTTCTGTGTCTGACTACCTTCTCAAAATTGGGGTTATAATCTGTACCCCAAAAGTCAACTTCAGCCACCTGTTTCTCAACTGTGACAGCAAAATTAATAGTAAAAGGCAGAAAAAGGAGATTTAGTCATGTGGCCATTGGGAAGAAGAAGAATAATGAGATCCAGTGACCTTCTCCAGTCCATTTTTACAAGTCCTGAAGTGAGATGAAAGTTTAAACAGAAGATTAGGGATATGGAAATCTAAGCAACCCAGGGCAAAGTGGAGTCCTTGTCCACCATCCCTAGGCTTCAGTTTCATCACGCAAGATGGTCTAGCAAGTGTTAGAAGCCCTCGGGACTATTAAATCTCTTTTCAGAGATGGAGGTTTGAAGCGATTTCCCTCCTCCCAGCACGGGACATTCTTTGTTTCAATAGTCTGATAGACGGAGGGTACACGTGTCTGTTCAGAATATACTCATTTTTTTCACCAGCAGTTGCCTGAATGCACCAAAGTTCAAGGTGCAAGTTCAAGGGTCAAGCCTGGTTAGTACTTAGATGGGAAAAACATCTCATTGTCAACCTAACCAAATCTTTTGAGGGTGTGATGGCCTATATGAGCGAATGAAACTTAAAACTCACTCACGTTTAGTCAATTCCACTGGGTTTCCATTTCTTAGAAAAGCACAGAGTGAAAAGTTCAGAATGATCAGGTTTCCATCTTCGGGCACACCTTCTGCCCAGCAGGGACTCCCAGGATGAAGGCTTATATAACACGGTTTTCGAAAATTCCTGCCTGAGCATACATCATGCAAAGCATACATCTTTTCTTAGACAAGGAAGAAGGGCTGGGGATGAGTGGAGAAGGCTGAAGTTTCAAGCATTTGTATGCATTCATTCGCACCCCTCACTGGGACCCAGTAGAATTTTGCTGTGTGCAGCACCAGATGGAAAAGAGGCGTTCTAGCTGGTGGATAATCAGAGTCTGACTTCGTATCTTACTGAAGTATCTCTTCTCGCTCCCTGAGGTGGTGATATGCTAACTCATGGATTCCTTTTTTGGATGCAGGAGACCCCATGCCTCCTGCGTACCTTTCATAGGATGTGGATTTTTCTTGTAATATTGGTACTGGCACATTGCCAGTAGGACCACAAGGCAGTGGGTAGAATTCACAGACCGTTCAGGGAATAGTGCTCTGACGCCGCGTTACATTGTGATCTGCGACATAGATCGCTTTGATAACACCCTGGAGGATTTTTCCCCTGACTTCTGCAGACTTTAGTAGCTTTTATCCACCGAACTGACAGTAATTGAAGGCTGTCTTGTCAACAACTTTCTGCCTGAGCTACTTAGAAGCATGTATTTTATAGAATATGTGCAGTTTTGAGTTATTATTCATAGCCTCCTAGTGAGGTCTGGGGGACCTAACTATAATGATAAAATTTCTGCAGAATAAAATAAAAGTGGGAATTAGTTGTATGACAAATTGGCTTATATTTTTTTATTTCACTGCTACTGAACTTTGGGTCATAGTCTGTGGCCCAAGTAGCCTGGTTTATCTACCTATCCTCAATAAGCCAATTCGGGTAGCAAAATAAATAGTAAAAAGCAGAAAGGGGGAATTTATTTAATGTGACTGTTGGGAAAATGAGCAGAGAGATCCAGTTACTCACTCCACTCCAGTTTATCTTCAGAGTCCTAAAACGAGAGAGTGGTGTTTAAACAGAGGACCAAGCATACACACATATAAGTAGTCCAGGTCCAGTTGTGGTCCCCTCCCCCCATTATGTCCGCAAGGTTGTAAATCTCTTTCCTCTGGGGAAGAGCCTCCTCTGTGAATGGCCCAGGTTTTTCTTTGTTCAGCTTGATCCTGGGGGAAATTCCAACTTCTCAAGGTTAACTGTTTTAGTAGTTTAGATAATAAAATCGCACTTTAGAAAGTGCTCAGTTTTTCCAGGTTCTATCATGTACCTCATGGTCAGACTGTTTTCAGCATTACCTAATGAAAGGTTTTGCTATCAAATGAGTTTTTGTTTCTTTGCTATCGAAGACTTGTGGACTGAAGTTAAGACTCCTTTCACTGGTAGAATGGAAGCCATGGATCCATGTGGAATGGTTGTGCCATGTGCTTTTCATCCTACTTGCTGGCACAAAACAGACACATCCAACCTTCATGTGGCATCCAGCTGTTGCTGATGTGATTGCAGACAGTTGTATTATGAATTAATTTAAGCTGGTAAATGTAAAGAAAATGGAATTCTCTAGAAACTCATTTCCAGAGTGGAAAATAAAAATCTATGAGTATATAGCTCATGTTATACTTTTCATTTACAGAACAACAGCAACAACAACAACAAAAAAACTATAAATAACCTTGTGAGATGAAAACAGATCCATTCTAAATTAGTACTAAATTCTCTATCAGAGGGAATAGGGTGTTTTTTTTTTTTTTTTTCCTAGGTGGGCAAGAACTCAGACTGAGACAGAAAAAGATGGTTACAAGATGAATATCATGGATACACTATCTTCGAGCCCAAAATAATAGGAATCACTTACATGCAATAATATTGACTGGAAAACTTAAGACAAAAAAAAAAAAAAAAACCAAAAACAAAACAAACCCAAACCTAGACAAGCTCCCAGATCTGGGGGATTTAAAGGCTATATGGCAAATATCTCATTTTTCTCCTCAGATTTAGAACTGACAGACAATCCAATAATCACCCACAGAATCAGCAGTTATAATAAATTTTTAACTCCCCAGAGAGGCATAGTCGGTCATTAAATAACACCCTGTTGGAACTTCAAGGCACATTAGAGTTAACCTAATTTCCGATTTCTCTGTTTACCAGTGAGTATTGAGCTCCAGAGTGTGGTAGTCACCTTGACTAAGGCTTTTGCCTAGATAGCTGTTTATAACCTGGGTTTGAAATAGAACTCAGAATTTGATTCTAGTCCAGATTTTGCAAACTGTTTTGTTGATAAAAGAGGAATAAATGGTAGAATCTTTGCAAGTATACGGCAAGGTGTCAATGTATTATTTTTAGCAAATTACTGACATTAGCATTCTATCAGCTTGGAGAACTGGACTCCACTAGAAAGCTCATGGTATTGTGTTCATGAGCTAGAGACTAGAATTGTAACAGAGTCCTCCGCTTCCTGTGAGGACATCCTTTAAGGTTCACCTAAGCACAGCACTGCTTGTGTAAAGCAGTTTTGAGTGAACCAATATTAGTGTGATAGGAGCTGTAAGACTTAACTTTCCAGACCTGGGGTTTTTGTGATATGTCTTTCAGGTCTGAAAGATGTGATTTTCAATGAAAACCATCTTTCTCCCCCTTGTGTCCCAGAGATGCACCACTTACCGAGAATTTCCATAGGCCTCCAACATCGTCGCTCCTTTCAAAGCAGATGGGCTCCAGCCCTTCCTCCAGACAGCACCGTATTGCAGCCAAGCCACTGACCCCAGCTCCCACGATGGCCACTTTCTTGCCCGTCATAGGGGGTATGAAAAATGTCTTCAGAAGAATGTCCGTTGGTGCTTAGGGGTTTTCAGTAGAAATTATTAGCCAAGTTTCATGTGTCAGGATCCTCACCTTAATGGAAGAAGACACAGGTACACATTAACAGTTTGTGTTCATTGTGTACAATTCTGGTGTAGTAAGACACTAACCCTGCCTTCTTCTGGTCATTTAGTTTTCTTAGAAAGGATCAGGTCAATGGCTTCCATGGCAGGCAGTACTGGGAGGATCACCAAACCAAGGCTCAAAAATTCCAAATGAAGCTTCAGTAGCTTGAAATTAAAAAAATGGCTTCTCTACCAACTCAGAGATAAATACAGGGTTCAGAACTAGAAATGAACCTCTTAAATGGAACCCCTTGTATCAAATCCACTTGTGTGGACACTGAGTGCCTGATTCTAAGGGATTTTACCTCTTAACCAGCCGCCTTTGTTTGCTTCCTGGAGAACCAGTAGCTCTCCAAACGTAGAAGATGATGGCTTTTAATGTCTTTTGATGTAAATAGTGAGAGAGGGGGCGGGGTTATTTTTCTTAAAGCAAAAAATTTCTTCTCTTTGTATTTTCTATGTTGTAGAGCTTTGCTAAGACCTAGAAGGGAAGGATTGTGTGCAATAGGAATAAGAGAAGAACCAGGAGGGCATGAGTGAACAAGTAAGAAAGGGATAGAGGAAGGACATGAACAGGGCCCTGGCCCTTGGCTCTACAGAAAATACAATAATGACTGGTATGGTCACCAGGATGTAAAGTGAAACCCCTGGGAGATTAAACGACCAATAATTCTTTTATTTGTTCTTGCTTTGAAACTACAGAAAGTGGAAACAAAAGCCAAGCACCTGGACTGTAAGGAAAGAGTTTGTTGGGCCAACAAATAATAAGCTCAAACTTCTGAAGACTTTAGATGGCTTGATTTGGCCTGCCGATCTAATTCTTGGAGAGGACCGCTTTGCGAAACTAGCCAATGGAAAGTGTAGACTGTGAAGCCAGGGGTTTGTTCTCTGAGTCTCCCCTACTACCTTTCCCCTTACCTTCACCCCCCAGCCCCTCCCCTTGCTCTAGTCTTTTTATGATTCGGGAGGGAGTCCAGAGTGGAGGCAATTAGCTAGCCTGCACAGCTGCATTCCCGTCAGGCTTTCTTTACCCAAGGGCTAATCTTGCTAATCAGTTTCACAGTGTTCTCAATCATTGTTTAACTGGCCACATCTCAACACTTAAAGGGTGTTTCTCTATCTCAAAGACCCGGTGGTGTTATTTCTTCTGCCTAGAGCTAGCTAAGCAAAAGGCAGCGATTCAGAAGTGCATTTTAGTTTAAGTAGCTGTTTAGGAATCTAGGGATTTTAGAGCACTTTGAAATCACGGAGCTCCAGCTTTTATTAGCATGTTAGAGAACTGTAAAACTCTCCAAGCCTCCTCTGGGGAGGTGGTTAGGACGTGGGAGGTGAGGTCACAGAAACTACCTGGTGGGTCTCAGGTTTTTCTGTAGACTTCACATCTCCACTCTTCAAGCTCCATAGGTACTTGGCAGCCTGACTGTCACACAGAGCAGGGCCCTGTGAACAATTTGCTCACTGGCCCGTTGACTGGCTTCTCTGGCCAGTGGATTAGGACTTTTTGGGGAGTTGAGGGAATCAAAGTGTGGAAAGAACTGGTGTTTGCCAGACAAGCTAATTACTGTAGAATTTGTGAGAGTTTGGGGAGATTCTCCAGATGATTTTATATTATGTAATTCTTATTTTTGTATTTTGATGGACCTAAGGGAACCTTGGAGGACCCTGAACCCCAGCCAGAGGCCTTGATTTACTATGATTTCTCTGGGCTTCACTCCTCTCCTGGCCCACTTGCACTGCACAGGCCCTCCTCCTTTGCTGGGGCTGTGCCTTGCTGGCTCTGTTTTAGCTCAGGCATAGAAGAGAGGCAGGAAAGACAATTCAGCCTTATCTTTCCTGTAATTTTCCTTCGTTAGTAGACATCTAACACTTCACTTTTTAGTGACACCTTCAATTAGGCAAGAAGGAGATCTTGGACCAGACAGCTCTACCAGGAGGTGAAGGGCATAACAGAAGCCTGCTTCCTTTCTCCTGCCCTGTGGTCTTGGATACCACCCACCCCTGACAGATGAACTTTGGCTCAACTCTGTTCTCTCTATGGAGCTCCTTTGTCTCTGGCAGTAAATTTTCATCATGTAGTCCTCAGGACCTGTGTGTCATTTGGAAGCTCTAATGGCCGTAGGAAATTAATTTTCCTAGGTGTTAAATTTCATGGTGTTCCTCCCTTAGAGATTAGGGCATACACAATCTTGCCTGCTTCCTCATCTCCTCCCTTCTTGGCACATAACCATCTATGGTGATGTCCAGTACTGCCTGTGCTCCAACTGCTTTCTCTCTCATCTCCCCACAAGAGATCATACTCCTTCTGACACAGCCCTTTAAAATGACTCTCCCATGTTCATTTAATCTGTGCAAAGTTCACTCTCCAATAGAAAGTTTCTTAGCATTTACATGTTTTGTTCCTACATTTCCATAGACCAAATGCTATGACCCACAGTACTTAATAGCTGTACATTTCAGGAAGTTTTGTGAATTGGCTCATAAATGTATATTATTATCCTGGTGGCAGACTTCCTGTTTGCTGTCAGACACCAGCATGTTTGGTCCTTTTTACACCCATTGAGAGTTGAGCTGAATCTTCAGTAGAGGTTTGATATATACATGCTGATTTAACTTGACAGTGTTTCAAAAATGTTTTGTTTCATTTTTGTCTAAAGAGATTTTATTGATAGGTAGAAAAATTAGAGCTTTTATTTTTTAAAGATATGTTAGCGATTACATTATATAATTATCAATTACATCTTAAGAAGATATAATTGATAAGTAAAATGTATGTTTTAAGGTACACAAAATGATCTTTTGCTATACTATACAATGTGAAACAGGAACACACAGGCTAATCAACATATTGGTCACCTCACATGATGATGACCCTTGGTTTTCTGTAGGGGAACATTTAACATCTCCTTCTTAGCAAATTTTGAGTACATAATATTTATTCTAATTTAGTTAGCATGCTCTACGCCACATATTCAAGACATTCATGCCATCCAACTGAGCCTTTTCCTGTAATCAATATCATCCCCTCTCTCCCACCTCTAAGCTTCTGGCAACTACCCTTCTGCTCTCTGGTTCTGTTGGTATCCCTTCTTCGGATTCCACATAAGATGAGTGTAAGAAGTATTTGCCTATCCGTTCTTGGCTGATTTCACAGACAATAATGTACTTCGGATTCATCTGTGTAATACAAGTGGTGATATTCTGTTGTAGATGCCTACTTCACTTTATGCATTCATCGATGGGTATTAAGATGGTTGTATATTCTGGCTGTTGTGAATAAATCAGCACTGTCGATAAAAATACAGCTATCTCTTCAGTATACAGATTTCAGTTCCTTTCAGTATATGCCCATAAATGGGATTGATGGTAGATTTGTTTGTTTGTTCTGTTTTTTGAGGACTATTCATTCTGCCTATAATGGCTTTGCATTTCACTGGACAATGTATCAGGATGTCTCTTTGTCCTTCCACATCATTTTTATTTTGTCATTTGGAAACAGCAGTTGTAACAGATATAAGGTAACATCACGTTTGGTTTTGATTTGTGTCTTCCTGTAGAACAATGATATTGAACACTTACATTTTTCTTTATTTTTGAGAATTCACACATGTATGCAGTGAATTATGATCAAGTGTAACACCCAATTCCCTATGCAATGCTCCCCACATTCTCTCATCATGCTCCCTCCCAATTTCATGCCTCCCCCCCAACCTACTAAGTCCAATTAGTGACGCCCAGATGCGTATGAATGTGGAGCCATCTACTGGAGCTCAGGACATCTGTCAACTGTCAGACCCTCAATAAATAATGACTCTCCCTCTTCAGTAACTAACCCCTTCCAGTCACATCGCTGTGGATGGGATGGGGCTCATGGGTCACCTACCCATCCGTGAGGGGATTTGCCTGGCTTGACCTTGTGTGGGCCATATACAGGTCACCACAGCTGCTGAGTTAATGATTTTGATAGCTATGTAATGTCCTGAAGACAGCATTTCATAGCACTCACCACCACCCCCATCACCTGGCTTTTACATTTCTTCTGTCTCCTCTTCTGTCATGCTTTTTTTTGAGCCTTGGTTGTGGTGGCGGTGGTGGTGGTGGTGGTAGCAATGATGAGGATCAATGTAATTGACTCATTTAGAGCTGATCATTCAGTCTCTTATTCTTAGCTCTTTGCCCATCTATGCATCTCTGCCTTGACTGCTGTCCACTGCCAACAAAACAAAACAAGAACGAACAAGGGGGAGAGCAGCCCAGTCCTATAGGCATGAACATAAATCCTTAGAAGGCAATTTAACAGAGCTGAATTGATGATTACTTTTCTCTGCTAGTGTGCCTAGCATCTTTCAGCACAACGAAAGCTAGCTAGTTAGAGCTAAAGCTTCCACTTGAGTATCAGCTGGGTTTCTCCACGGACTATGACTCAGGTATGTATGTCGGTTTGTTGTTGTTGTTGTTTTTGACAGTTTTGTTTCAGGTACTTTGACCAGTTTTGAACTGGATTGCTTGACGCTTTGCTACCAAGTTTTTCAGCTTCCCTGTTTAATACAGTTTGTTATTGTTCTGTCCTTGCATGTATGCTGCAAGTATTTCCTCTTCTACGGTCTGTCTCTCTACTCTAATGATTATTTTCTTTATTCAATAAATGCTTTTTTTTTTTTTGGTAACATTCCACTTGTGTCATTTGCTTTTATACACTGTGTTACAAAAATCCCTGCCAAGTTGCCTAAACAAGACCTGGGCATTGACAATATCAGTAGGCATGCTTTCACAAAAGGCAGAAAATATCATGTTATTCTACCCCTAGACAAAGAGCTGCAGGCAACTAATGAATGCTGAGAGAGAGGAAGAATTAGCCTCTTCCAAGAACATGGCCCTTAATTGGTTATCCAATGCATAGTGTCTGGTCCTGAAATCATATACACACAAACAAACAAACAAACAAAAAAATGAACCCATCAGGTTATATTTATATATTTGCACATATATATGCGACAATAATAATAATTAATAGACTATAAATTTGACATGGAGCAGGGGGACCATGGTAGGGTTTGGAGAGAGAGGACATGGATGGGAGAAGTTGGAGGGAAGAAAGGGAAGGGAGGAATAACGTAACTATATTTTAGTTAGAAATATATTACATTAGAAATCACTACCAACAACAATATCAAAAAGTACGACCCCCCTTTTCAGTAGTTTCATGTCTTGTGCTCAAGTCATCAAAGCAGTTTGCATTGATTTTTGGCATATGAGATGTGATAAGGTGTCAATTTCTTTCTTTCTTTCTTTCTTTCTTTCTTTCTTTCTTTCTTTCTTTCTTGACATAATGATATCTAGCTTTTCCAACACCATTTGTGGAAGACCTACCCTTTGCTTCTGTGCCAAGTGTTCATGTCATGTTTGTCAAAGCTTAACTTACTGTGTTAAGTATCGGCTAATTCCTGGTATCTACTCTGTTACTGCCCTGTGTATAATTTTAGTTTTTGATGTTTCAGTCTGTCTCCATGTGACTAGCTTTCTCTGTCTGTCTGTCTCTCTGTGTGTGTACATGTAGGCCAGAAGGCCAGAGGACAGTCTTGAATGTTGTTCCTTAGGTTGCTATCCCAAATAGATCTCTGAATAATGGTCTGGACCTCTCCAAGTCATCCAGACTGGCTGGCTAGCAAACCTCAGGAGACTCCGGTGTCTACCTGGTTTTGCCTCTCCAGAGCTGGGATTAAAAACATGTGCTGCCATTCCTGGCTCTTTTGTGTAGTTTCTGGGAGTCAAGCTTTACCAGCTTTATCTGCTCAGCCCCAAACTTGCTCCTTTGTCTCCTTAGTCCTGGGTGTGGTAGTGTCCTCTGCAGTTCTTGCCTCTGTGATACTCTGGGCTGGGGAAGTACTTGGCCATGCCCTTTGTCTTGTATTCAGTTCTGAGTTCCTTGAGCATTTCACACTTAGAAACAGAAACTCATACAGGATCACTGTTGTTCTTGCTTATGAAGTACTCACTTCAGTTTTGCTCACCAGGCCTTTATGCTACAGCACCCATGTGCCAGACCTAATTTTTAAAAAATATTTCCTGTAGCTTCATGGCCAACTTTGTTGAAAGTCAGAATGCATCTTAACTTTTTCAGTCTTCAGAATTGCAAGATGACTGAGAACTCCCCCGCTCTTTCAAGTGTTTCAGTAGCGCTGAGACTCTTGACCCTTTGGGTCAGTCTGAGCTTCTAGCATTTCTAGTTCAGAGCTTGTCCATAGTTTACACAAGCTTCAGAGTAGATGGCTTTTATCACCAGTCATACTGTCACCGAGGGAAATTTTAATCTTTTGGTTTTACTACTCCTAAACACTAATCTAGCACAGGTCAAAGCAGAAGGTGTGTACCCAGTGGGGGAAGGGGCTAGAAGGCCTCCTCCTTTGGTAATTTGGTGTCTGAAGCAAGCCTAGCATCTGTACGCTTATTAAAGCTTTGATAGCTCACACTGGATTGGCCCCTTCTGCTGACCTTGAGAATGGTTAGCTGTATGATCACAGTAAGTATGATCAGCCAAGGACCCACGTTTTCTGAAGCCTCTGAACTGAGGCCACATTTGTCCTGAGTGCTGGCAGACAGTGGCTGGGCTTTTCAGGGCTGCTAAACAAATCTATTCCCTCTACCCTAGGACTTCTCAGCTATCTAGTTTTGGGTTGAGAGTTTCTTCTACAGCCTTGGAAAATCTGCCTTAGATTGCTTGGCAGTCTAGACTATTTCCCTCCCCTTTATCTTTCATTTGGTATATGGCATGGCTGGTTTCGTCTCCCTGTCAGCTCTCCATGGCTTTCCCTGCTCACATTTATCAGAGATTTCCTCCTAGTAAAGCTCTAGTTTAGTTCATCTCAGCATGTTTCTTGGAGGATTCTGTTTGTACAATAAACTTATTCTCTCTGACTTGACCTTTTCTTTCTTAGTCCTTCATATCTAGAGCTTGAGGCCCATCCTGATGCTCAGGCCACTTTACTGGGGCCTAGGTTCTCTGGGACCATGCCTGGTTCTTCGTAGTGTTTCTGTCTCTACATTAGGAGCTAGATTTTTCCCTCAGGCTGTTTCTGGCTGGAGTACTGCAGCCCTAGACACATACAGCCTTACCATCCACTAGTGTGCCTTCCTCTTTGGTAATGGCTATGAGGTCAAATGACCATCTGTACACAATATCCGCCTTTGAAACAGTGAAAACATTATGACCTCAAAAATCAGAGCACCAATTTCCCCTATGAGATGTTGAGATGCACTTTTTTTTTTGGGAAAAGAGGCACTTTCAACTCTTTATCTATATCTATCTATCTATCTATCTATCTATCTATCTATCTATCTATCTATCTTTATTTTAATCACAGGTCATTCACTTGTATCCCAGTCATAGGCCCCTCCCTCATTCCCTCCCAACCCCACCCTCCCTCATCTCCTCCCTGTCCCCTTCCAAGTCCAATGATAGAGGAGGTCCTCCTCCCCTTCCATCTGACCCTTGCTTATCAGGTATCTTCAGGACTGGCTGCAATGTCCTTATCTGTGGCCTAGCAAGGCTGCTCCTCCCTCAGGGGGAGAGGAAGCTCAATGAGCCAGTCATTGAGTTCATGTCAGAAATAATTCTTGTCCCCCTTACTAGGAAACCCACTTGGATACTGAGCTACCATAAGCTATGTCCGAGCAGGGGTTATAGGTTATATCCATGCATGGTCCTTGGCTGGAGAAACAATCTCATAGAAGAACCCTATGCCCTGATATATTTGGTCCTTGTGGAGCTCCTGTCCCCTCTAGGTCATACTAACTCCCCCTTCTTTCATATGATTCCCTGCACTCTGCTGAAGGTTTGGTTATGAGTTTCAGCATCTGCATTAATACACTGCTAGGTAGAGTCTTTCAGAGGCCCTCTGAGGTAGGCTCCTGTCCTGTTACTTGTTTTCTCCTACTTCCATTGTTGATCCCCTTTGTCTTTCTGAGTGAGGATTGATCATCTTACCCCAGGTCCTCTCTCTTGTTTATCTTCTTTAGGTGTACAGATTTTAGTATGTTTATCCCATCTTATAGGTCTAGTACCCACTTATAAGTGACTATATACTGTGTGTCTTTCTGCTTCTGGGATACCTCACTCAGGATGATTTTTTTCTAGGTCCCACCATTTGCCTACAAATTTCATGATTTTCTTGTTTTTGATTGCTGAGTAGTATTCCATTGTGTAAAAGTACCACAATTTCTGTATCCATTCCTCCGTTGATGGACATCTGGGTTGTTTCCAGGTTCTGGCTATTATGAATAAGGCTGCTACAAACATGAGCAAATGTCCTTGTTGCGTACTTGAGCATATTTTGGATATATGCCTGGGAGTGGTATAGCTGGATTTTGAGGAAAAGTAGTTATTAATGGCAATAAGTTATAGATCCTTTGCTGAGGTTAGTGTGAAAGCAAAGGGGAGATGATGTGAGTGGATTTTCAGTGACAGCGAACTCTTTTGAAGGTTAGACGAGCTGGAAGAAAAAATAGTAACTTCCAAGCGCCAGCGAGCGCTTTGGACTCTCCACATTCCTGTGTCACAGGTTCAACAGAAAACTGGAGCCTTTATTTACAGACTACCCACATGATTACATAACAAACAGGAGGCTGTACATTTCTGTGGAGGAAATAGTATAACAGCTTAATTCTTTCCAAAGTCACAGCTGGTCAAATACTGATCAACTTACCTTTTTTTTTCCCACACAGGTCCTCATTCACAGGGAAACCTGGTAACTCAATCCGTGAAAGGGAGCTGTGAATGCAGTTTCTACCACAGTTACAATGGATGTTTTGACTACTGAAGGGATAGCTCAGAGTTAGAAGGGGTGGTCAGGATTCCCTCTATTACTTTTGGGGACTGTCAATGGGGAGCTGAATGTTCAGGCCGCTGGTTGCCTATCCTGCGTTGCTGAGAACAACATCTCACAGACTTAAAAATGTCACATCTCTTCAAGGCTCTAGAGTACAGTATGGCAATCTCATAAACACACAGCCCTGCACCATAATGCACAAGCTTGGGGTCTCCTGCCGACGGTATGTGTCAGGAGGGATAAAGGGAGAGTTCAGAATAAATATGTGTCATCTGGAGGTATGGGCCACCTAAAAGAAGTGAATGGAAGGACAAACTCATGAATGGCCTCACCTTCCTGGTGGCCAGCTAAAAATATCATCTCTCACCTAGCACAAGGCCCAGTTCAGAAAAAGCTTCACAAACGTGACTCATGCATGAGTTGGAAAGTACTATCATCGTCTTTAAAGAACATGCTGTGTCCCCAGGGCTCTCCTCCTGGCCTAGGAAGCAACAGTAGCAAAACAGCAACCATGCAGAGGGCAGAGGACAGCTCAGTAGCTGCAAGGGGAGGCAGAGGATATGTTTAGTTTCTTGTTTTAGATGCTTGGACTATTTCCCACATTTTGTTGTTAAAGATGCTTTACGGCAGACAAAATTAGTGGGGAATAAATGATGCATTTGAAAACATATTTTAAAATGAGCAGAAGAATTTTTATATATTTTTCATTCATAATATAGATGATAATTACTTTTCTAGATAAAGTATGTAAGTTCTCATGGATCTACAAGACGTCTTGGAGCACAAGCACTGCGCATATGTGAAAGGCCAGAAGTAACACTGCTCCCCTTCAAGAGATTATGTTTACCCTGCTCAGATGTAGCCCATGGCAGCTTGGCATCCAAGTGGGTTTCCCTAGTAAGGGGAACAGGGATTCTCTCTGATATGAACTCTTACCCCCCCCCCCCAAGGGAGGAGCAGCCTTGCTAGGCCACAGAGGAGGACATTGCAGCCAGTCCTGATGAGAACTGATAAGATAGGGTCAGATGGAAGGGGAGAAGGACCTCCCCTATCAGTGGACTTAGAGAGGGGCATGGAGGAGATGAGGGAGGGAGGATGGGATTGGGAGGGAATAAGGGAGGGAGCTACAGCTGGGATACAAAGTAAATAACCTGTAATTAATATAAACACACACACACACACACACACAAAACACTTAAAAAAGAGATTATGTTTAAGGTCAAGCATGTTTGTACAAGACTCTGGCACAGCACAAACCCTCCTAGGTGTGCCCGTGAAGCCGAGGTTGCTGCCTGGCAGTCTCTACCTCTGCTGCCTGATTTTGATACCTGCCCGTCAGGACTCCCACAGCCGGCATATGTGGTTGCATTAATCAAACCTTTAAATTTCTTTTCTCCTTCCCTCTCTCCCTCTCTCCCTCTCTCCATCCTCCTCTCCTTCCTCCTTCTCTCTCTCCCTCCCTAGCAATCATAATTGTCTGTCTGCATTTGGGGATCACATTGGTAGTGGCTTGAGATACGTACGTAATGTAACCTAATCGAACTAATCGACGCATCACTGCATCTTTTGTGGTGAAGCATTTCAAATTTAATCTCTTATTTTACCCATCAGTGGATAACAGTTCCCATTTCACAGCATCTTTTCCAAAACATTATTATACTTTCACATGCATCGACCATTTAAATGTCTGACCTTGAGAGATGTCTTTTATTGTGTCATTTACTTTCTTGCTGTTTAGTTGGGTTCTTTGTGTATTTTGGATATTAGCTCTTTATTGGATGGAAGGATTGCATTTTCCCATTCTTCAGGTTGTCTCATAACTTTAATAATTTTCATTGTCTTGCAAAAGCTTCTCAGTTGGTTACCCCCAAAGCACTTAATTTCTTTTATGAACACATTATTAGAATAGGGATATATTACTGACTTTTATGTTGTTTTTGTATCCTGCAATTTTACTGACTTTATCACTTCTCGCGGTGTTTGGTGGAGATTCATGTTGTGTAAGAGCACGTGGTCCACAAATAGAGACCATTGCATGTCTCCCTACCCTGTTAGCATTCCCTTTCGCTTCCTTGCTTAGTGTCTCTATTTATGACATCCACTAGTATGATGAAAAGCACTGAGGGTAGACACCCTTGCTCCTGACGTGTGAGGAAAGGCTTATGGCTCACCACTGTATGTCAGTTGAGGGCTTTCACCTGAGGTTTACGTTGTGTTGAGGCACACTCCTCCTTCCTAATATATTGGAGTTTTATTGAGAAAGGATGTTGAATTTTGTCAAATGCATCTTTCTCTCTGACACGATTACATGGTTTTTGTTCTCCCACCTGCCAATGTGATGTTATTGATTCACATATGTTGACTATTCCCTGAATCACAGGAATAAAACTCATGCTTTTAGTTTAAATGTTTATTTTTGCATGCATTTGCTTTGTGTGCACATGTGCTATAGAATGCCTGTGAAGGCCAGAGGATGTCTTATAGGGGTAGGTTCTTTCCATCCTGAGGGTTCCGGGGATTGAACTCAGGCCATCAGGCTTCACGGCAAGCACCCTTACCCACTGAATCATCTCACTGTTCCATGAATTTTATTCTTCTTAAAAAAAAAACCATTTATGTGTCTATTTGTTTATATTTTATGTATGTGAGTGTTTTACCCGCATGTATGTATGTGTACCACATACATGCAAAGGCATGAAGAGAGTGTTGGATCCCCTGGAACTGGGGTGGCATGCTGTGGGTTCTGGGAACTGAACCCAGGTCCTCTTCAAGAGCAGCAAGTGCCTTTAATTCCTGAGCCATTCCTTTAGTCCCTAATTCTACTCTTCAAACAACAAGACTAAGATCTGGCTGTAGTCCAGGGTGGTCTGAAACTCTTAGCACTCTTGTCTCAACCTCCAAAGCGTTGGGATTAAAAGCATGCACCACCCTCCCTAGATTATTTTTTTTTTCATTCATTCATTTATTTACTTTACAATGCAGCCCCTCCCTCCTCTCCTTCTGGTCCTACCCTCCAACCTCTTTCCCCATTTCCCAATCCCCTTTTCTTCAGAAAAGGGGGGCCTCCCCACCCCCATACCAATCCCAATCCAACCCAACACATCAAGCCACATCAGAACTAAGCACATCTTCTTCCACTGAGGCCTGACAAGGCAGCCCAGCTAGGGGAAAGTGATCCCAAAGCAGGCAACTGTGCTCCCTAGATTCTTAATGTGTTCTTGAATTCAGCTAATACTTTGTTGAGGAATTTTTGCATCTGTTTCATCAGTGATATCGGCCTATATTTTATTCCCTTGTAACGTCTTGTCTGGCCTTGTTGCCAGTACACCCTTGTCCCAGTAAAATGAGTTTGGAGGCCTTTCTTTTACTTTGATGTTTCTAGAAAAGTCTGAAAAAAATTGGTATTAATTCTTCAAATAATTGGGAGAATTAAGCAATGAGGCCACCTGGTTTTGGACTTTCTTTCATTACTGGTTTAATTTTCTTACTTAATATTTGCTTTGTTTTCCCCCCCCCCTTTTTCTTCATGATTTATTCATGGGTCAAGTATGTTTCTGTGGCCTTTATCCATTTTTTTCCAGATTCTCCCACCTGTTGATATGTACTTATTTCTAATAGTCTCTTATAATATTTAAAAGCATGGCATCACCTTAATATTTTCTCTCAGTTCTGATTTTATTTCAACCTATTATTTTCTTCTTCTCTTTTCCATCCTAGTTTGTCTACCTAAATGGCTAGATCCAACTTAATTTATCATTTTAAAAACCCAAGTCTTAGTTTGTTGATTTTTCTGTTTTTCTGATCTGAGTCTCACTCATTTCTACTCTGGCTTTTCGTTCCTTCCTTGTAGCCATCTTCAGCTCAGTCCTTGTTCTACTTCCTTTAGGTGTGACATAGAGTTTTGTTGTAATATTCTCAATCCTCTGGCACAACTCCCTCCACACCCCATGCTAGGATTGTAGGCATGAGTCACCATTCCTAGCTTTAATTTCTTTGATCATCTTCTTGTTCTTACACAGACATTTATCATAATAAATTTCTACCTTAAGGCTGCTTTTGCTATATTGAATATGCTTTGTTTTGTTTGTGTCAAGATATATTTTTATTTCTTCTTTTATTTTTTTCTCTGATATATTGGTAGTTTTTGGACCATGCTGTTGAAGTTCTCATTGTTCTGAGTTTCTAAGAAAGAGTCCTTCCCTAGGGAATCTGTGTGTATAATGAGCTACCCTTTGAATGGCAGTCATTTCCTGATCCGTTACCCTTGTCATTTCTAAAAAACAATTTTTTTTTTTTTTTTTTTTTTTTTTTTTTTTTTTTTTTTTTTTT
>NW_026596057.1:7244644-7260202 GCF_907164565.1 Psammomys obesus | reverse complement strand
TTTTTTTTTTTTTTTTTTTTTTTTTTTTTTTTTTTTTTTTTTTTTGTCGCTGTGATGAAATGCCGAAGGCAGATCACAGTTTGAGAGCATGAGACACTGGCATTGGCTGAGTTCCCGGTTGTGTCCCTTTGTGGTAGACATAACAACGAGAGCACATGAGAGAACCAAACAAACATAATTGCATAACAAGCCAGGACCAGAGAGAAGAAACCAATGGCTTATACAGCCCTCGAGGGCCTGTTCCATGGAATGACCCAAGGATCTTCTAGTGGACCCTGCCTGTAGCAAGTCAGTCCATTCCCCTACAGAACACTTACCATACTTAAACACTTACCTGCTTTTAAAAAAAATGCCTTCTGTATTGTTGCAATTATTTATTTGCTCTGTGTGGGCAAGTTTCTTTCCTTGTTTTACTGACTTTCTTATCAGTGAATTGAGCTAATTTGTGGTAACCTTCAGTGTCAGTCAGATTTCTGCATTTGTTTCTTAGCTAGGGACGTAATGCCTGCAGCATTATGAATAAAATCCAAATAGAATGTAAGAGGCAAGCTCTCCCTCCAGCCTCATGAATAGTTTACAGTGCCAGCCTGAGAAGATCATGTTCGAAATTCTCTACTTTATTCACTGTTTGGATTTGAAGTACATCTTTCAAGCATTGTTTAAAAGAGAAAAGGAATCATGTCCAACTGTTTCAAGAGATGATTCAAGTGCGATGTAAAAATGTAATTCTCATTATGAATTGTTAGTGGAACTTAAAGACTGACGACTTATGCCCTTTGCAGATCATCATGATTCTGAGAGGGGCTTATTTACAAGGGCAAAGCAAGCACTGCCTTGCTTACTAATGAAGGCCTAAGAATCCTGGCAAATGATCTCAAACAGGAAAGGAAGAGGTATGGAAGTCTTAATTTTTAAACAGCAAAGTTCCTGACTGGTTATTGTTAGTGAGTCTCAGAAATTCTAGAGGGAATCACTATCAGATCAACACAAGGAAAAGCGCAATGAGAAGAATGGGGGCAGCGAGGAGACTGAGCAAATGGGAGTATAAGCAAGGCTTCCGAACGCCACCGACGACACGTGTCTTCATAGGCTTCAGTGACCGGTCCCATTGCGTCAGGATGGCATTCCTGGCTCCTGACCACTTCCCTGGGCCTACCAACCGGAACTGGTAGGGACTGCAAGGGCCAAAGAATACTTCCATGGCCAACCTGGGATCCTTGAGAAACAGCCATAGGAGATTGGGCTTTGCTCCAATAAAGGAGGCTAGTTCATCCATGTAAACAATGTAATCTGTCTGGATGGTTGTGCTGTTGCCAAACCTAGAGATGGGAGAGGAGAGATTCCTGTGATGCCCAAGCTTTACAGAGGCAGGAAGAGGAGCAACTCATGTTCCCCTCAGGGACCCTTGTTGTTATTCTCTTAAGTTATTGATGAGAATATTTCATATCTCATTTGGAAATTCCCCAGTTCTACAGAGCAGTGGAAAACAGTTTTTGTCCCTGTTAGCAAATGGATAATTCACTTGCTCAAGTGAAGTTAATCATGCACAGCCCTTGAGCTAATTAGTAGCAGGATCAGGCATGGAGTCCGGTTTTCTAGGTTCATTCCCATGCTGCTGAGTCATTTTCATGTAAGGCGTCTACTTGAAGTATCTGCCCCGTGGAAGATTTCTGGGCAGAATTCTGCTTTGCTATAGTTCCCCAAATACTTTGAGTTCATGACGTTTGCATGTCCTTTCTGGGATGTACTACAGAAGACAGGGAGAAAGATGACAATACAATGAGGAACCACAGTCTTCCTACTCACTTACTGTTCACCTACTATGTGGACCTCACACTTAGTAGGACATAATGCAATGGCAGCTGGGAAGATCTCCACTGATGATTCTTGGATGGAAGGATGTAGCTCGTAGCTTTTACTCTATTGACTTCATTAAGGATCATTTAAGACAAAATCAGTTTTACTGGAAAATTCCGACTTCTCTGTTCAAACCCTAGATCTGCGTTCTTGTAGGTACTCTTACCATTTGAGTTTTTCCCCCATTTTCTCATCAATATCATCCATCATGTCTTTTACAGAAGGCAAAATGCAAGTTCCTGAAAGAGAAGAAAGGGTATAAGGCTAGTTAATGAATCTGGTGTAGGAGCACCCTGGTATTTTTTCTTCTCGGTGAATTAGGAATCATATTATATTTCTATTTCAAAAAGTATTTATTATTTGTGATCATGTGCGCATGCACACATGCCATGGCAGGACAACTTTCAGGAGTCACTCCTGTTATCCCGCTTCTGGGAATCAGCCCCAGGATGTTAGGCTTGTGTGCCAGGCACTTTTAGCCACTGACACACCTTGGTGATCCTATTTTCATCTGGCTTTTCACTGTTCAACAAAACAAAAATGTGAGTAGATGAGTAGGTGCTTATTTTCAGACTGATTGCTACTCTTCTCAGAACTGATACTGTCACAATAATAAAAAAATCTATTATATAATTGTCTTTGTCTTGATTCTTAAAGATACTAGATGTTTAATATGAATTAAAGAGTTAAACTAAGCTTTCCACCATACTTTGAAGAATATTTCCTATAAATTATAATCTAATGCAAGTGAATTGCAATTATTTTTCAGGGTATTTTGGTGTGTGTATGGAGTATGTGTGTATATTGTGTTGTAAGAAAGATAGAGACAGACACATACAGAAAAAGAGATAAACAAAGAACGACATACAGAATGAGCAGAGGTCAGAGGTTAACCTCAAGTGTTTTTCTCTACGGCTCTCTGCCTTAATTTTTGAAATAGGGTCTGTCTTTGAACACGGAGCCCACCAGCTACCTAGACAAGTTGATCAACAAATCCCAGGAACTATCTTATGTTCACCCACTCTCCCCACTACTAGGGTTAGAGGAATATGCTGACATACGTTGAATTTTTACAGGGGTGTTGGGGATCTGACTCAGGTTGCTTTACAAACTGAGCCATCTCTCTGGTCTGTTTTTTTTTTTTTTTTTTTGTTTGTTTGTTTGTTTTTACAAGATTCAAGAAAAAAATTCTTCTTAAGGACATAGTGAACACCCAATTTGTTTGGTGGAGAAATAAGAGATGATGAATGTGCCTGAGATTATGGACTATCCAAATCCACCAAGGATACGGGGAATTCTGGGTGATGAGCTGCAGTCTGAAGCTACCTTAAGATTTTAGGCTCATATAGGTTAATACAGGTCTCTGAAACATAAGCCAAAATGTATTTTTAGAATAATTTATTTGGCAATGTTTGTAACAAATGAAATTAAACTTTATCTCCAAAAAAGAAAAGAAAAGAAAAAAAAGATTGCTCACTCCTTGCAGTGACTTGCTTAATTCGCAGTTCTTACAATCCTTACAGTGTCATTGGACAGCTTTTTGTCTATGACATCGGTGTCAGTGTAGCCCGTGAAGTCTGTCCTGTCCTGTCGGTGAAGGAACTGGGAGGTGGGAGCAATGTTCATTAGGCCACTCACTTTAACCATCAGGTTGCTTGTAACTGGTCCCTTGGTCCTGGGCTTCTGATTTTTTTCTAGGAGCTGGGAATCAAATCCGGGGCTTTGTGTTTGTTCAGTAAGTGCTAATCATTGAACTAAATGACCAGCCTTTATCTATTGCCCGATTCTGCCAAACTAAGTTGATTTCGCAATAGCCCATTTCTTATCAGTCCAAGCTTTTGCCTTTTCCATCAGTTTCCTGTCAATTGTCCACTTTACTTTTCTCTTTCAAGATTATCCTTACTATCCATCTATTTATCTATCTATCTATCTATCTATCTATCTATCTATCTATCTATCTGTCTTCATTGTGTCTGTGTATGCATACACGCCCATGTATCATGGTGTGTGTGTGTGTGGTGGTTGGGGGACAACTTTTGGGAGTCAGTTTTCTCCCTCTACTATGTGGGTCTCAGAACAAAGCTCAGGTTTAACAGTTTTGGCATCAAGCACCTGTGTCAATTGAGCCACTTCATAGTCTTCCATTTTGTTTTACTTTTTTCTTATTTCCTTTTTTTCAGAGCCCAAATTACAGCTCTCTTCCTTACAGAGAGTGAAGGAGCTGCCTTTAGGGCGAGCCTCCCTGAATTGGACTCTGAGGGCCTAGTGGCTGCTGCTGCTTCGCTGGAGCAAATTTGCCCTCTGAGGCCACCTCCAATCTTGGTCTGAGCAAGGAGAAGAGACTCAGGAACATCACTGCATCACTGCTCAGTAGGAACATACTGATGGGGGGGGGACAGCCTGCTGGTCCGAGGTGGACAGTAGTCTATTCTAAGCTTCAACATGGAAGGGGAGTCTTCCAGCCCTACAAGCGAAGGCAGTACTAAAAGCCATAGCTGCAGCTTCACGTTGCTAAAACTCCCTCATCAAGACGTTTCATAACTGTCAGGGCCTGTGGGGGCATGTCTGTAATCTCAGTACTGCGGAGGCCTGGTCTACAAAGTGAGTCCAGGACAGCCAAGACTACACAGAGAAACCCTATCTGAAAAAACAAAACAAAGAAACACAAAAAATATAAAGGAAAAAAAAAACCCACAAAAGTTTCATAATTTAAGATTCAATTAAATGTGTTCGCTTTACCCTGACATCTCTGTTCTTGTTTGTTTGTTTGTGTTTGTTTAAATTATGTCCCTACTTAGTCTTCTGACCTTCAGATGCCCACAGCTATTCCCGGTCATGCAGACATTACTGTGACACTTCTCCCAGCTCTGCTCCCAGAGGATGCTGGCTGCCTTCCTTGCCTGGCCGTAATCAGGTCTGTTGCTTCCTTTCCCCTTTGAAAGTGTGAATAACATGTACCCTGAGATCTTAGAGACTCAACATCTCTCACACCCAGTACTTCCTGTCTCCAGTCAACCACTGCTTATCCTTAACTAACATCCTGCAGGGAAAAAAGCATCACAGCAAAGCCAATGCCTTCCCCAAGAGTATGATTTCCATGGTTGTAGATATCTGAGGCTGCATACGTGCTGGCCTGGAACTATCTTTCTCTCTCGCTCTTTCAAGCAACGTAATTGTATGCAGTCTGAAATCACAGTTTAATAAAGTTGTCATGCAGTTAGGACCAAGGACTCTTGGAGTTCTTGGCTAATGAATGATCTCAGGTAATTGTCAGCTGCCAGGAATCATAATTAGAAAAAAAAAATCTCCTAATACTATCTTACTCTTGCATATGATAACCTAGTGACACATATTTCAAATTGCTTGTAGTCTACAGCACTGATGGAAATAGAGTTACAGATTCTCAAAACTGGATAGGTCCATTATAACTAAAATGATTACTTAGATTCTGAAAATCACTCCCATTAGCATGCACTGGTGAACTTTTTGGCTCACTTACCCACTATAACTTGTGCAGCCCAGCGTGCCTGCAGGTCAGTTATGGGGATGGCGGCACCGAGGGACTGCACGAGGCCAATCACTGCCAAGGTCGGCTTCTCCAGTTGAGGAGGGAAGATGCCCTTGTACAAGGTGACCTCGTTGTTTCTGCTTTTGATGATGGAGTCCTCCAGGAAGGGGTAGGCGTATCCATAGCCCGTGGCGAAGACGATACAGTCAATGGCCTCAAACACGGTGCCGTCCTCAAACACAGCGGAGGTCTCTGTGAATTCCTTCACATTAGGCTTGATGGTCACCGTGCCACACAGGATGCGAGATGGGAGCTCATCGTTGAACACGGGTTCTTTCCTCAGGGTTCTGTATGGAGAGCAGAGACTGGTCATTGTATCAGTAACACTTCCTCTTTGTCTTGTCTGTACACAAATTATTAAAGAAGGAACAAAACAACCAAAGAGTTTCCCACAAGCTATGGGATATCATTAATACACGAGAAAAACTGACTACATGAGAATTGCTTTGAGGTCATGTAGGAAATAAAAGAAATTACTTTTGGCTTGGTCCTTCTCATCCATACGGCTCCTTCCAAATCTCAAAATGAACATCTATTCCTAACCACTAGCAAAGCGTATGTCTTTTGTTTGTTTGTTAGTTTTTCAAGGCAGGGTTTCTCTGTGTAGCCTTGACTGTTCTGAACTCACTCTGTAGACCAGGCTGGCCTTGAACTCACATTGATCCACCTGCCTTTGCCTCCCAGAGTGCTGGGATTACAAGTGTGCGCCACCATGCCTACTTCAGTGAAGCATATGCCAAGGAAACTTCTAGAGTAGGGTACCTGGTACCTGAACTTTTCCATTGCTTCTTATTACCCAGGAAATTGTGAAGATTAAGTCCTCCTAAATTCCCTGTGGCTCTTTTTTTTTTTTTTCTTTCCTGGATTGTCAGTAACACTTATCCTAGGTCACAAGGAGATCTAAATAATATAAAGAATTTTGTAGTCTGTAGTGCAGATAAAGGGTTAACAACGTTAACTTCTATTTTTAATTTTCAAACTGGCCATGGTAAGATAAACTTGGGCGGGTGTAAGGAAAAAAAAATCTCAAAGTCCACCTGGGTTTCCACAGAGTGGTGAACGGTGAGCCACATGAAGTAACTGTGTAACTTGGGCCATGGCAGGAACACCTAGGAACCTAGATAAGGGTAGAGGAAGGGGAAAGGGCTTGAAGCACAGCCCCTGGAGATCTGAGAAGAGATTTTTATTTTCAGTCAGTAAAATCTCTGGGCACACGGATTATTCTGAACTTAGCAATGAACTTGGATAATGTGGAAGGAAAAGGCTTTGTTATGGTATGGCTAAGACAGCCATGAGAAGAAACCACAGGAGGATTCCTCTGGAGAAGCAACGCAGACAGTGAGAGCAGCTGGCATTCTGTTCAGAAAAGATTTAACTGCATTCACATCTGTCACTTTTATTAAACTCATTGCCATCAGTCATTAAGCATTCTGACCTCACTGAGACGGCATTTGCCAAGGCTGTCAGAATCAAGCTGATTGGGGTCCAGTGGTCCACGCTCAATTTTTTTGCTTAACTTGTTATTAACAACCAACAACTTAGTTGGTTGTATCTTCCCTCTTGAAACACTGTATATCTTCCAAGATCATAATTTCTTCTTGGTTCCTTTCCTAACATGGCTACTCTCACTCTCAGTGTCTCTTGCTGATGTTTTCTCTCCCTCGTGACTTCTGAGCAATGGTGTACACCCCAGAACTCAGCCCTCAGACTTTCTGCCTTCTGCATCTATACTCATCCTTGAAGAGACAGCATAAACTTTAACTTAGAGGTTGAACTTCTTTTCTGTCTGGGTACCCCATGGCCACTCAACATCTTTTTTTCTGTATTATGGCATCTCAATTTTGATTTGTCTATAGATAAATCTCTGTTCTTTCCAGGGGATTCTGTATCTCAGTAAATACCAACTGTGTTCTTTCTCAGATCAAAAGTCTTGAAGATACTTTTGAAGTTTTTCTTACTGTCACATTACTACAATAACTTTTGGAGCACACTTTTTGTTGTTGTTGTTGTTGTTAGTTAGGATTGAAGCTATGGCCTCACACATTCTATGACTGAGCTATATTCCAGTCCTGACCATACCTTGAGAAATGGTCATACTTAGCTTCTGTCCATTCTCTGCCTGTCGACACTGAATGAGGTGATGCAGCTAAGGACTCTCTAGCATTAACTTAGACCTTGTCAGTAATTGTGGATGTTTGGTTTGCTGTTGTTGCCCTTAGAGTAAAAGCCAGGCTCTCACAAGATCTATCAGATGCAATACTATCTGGATATTTTCATGCCTCTGGTTTCTTTTCCATGCTCACCTCTTCTTCTCTCCAAGAAGAGAAGCTCACACTGCAAAGTCGACCATGCCAGCCCTACTCTGAAGAGAGGCCCTGGCTATATCCTCACTCTGTCATAATCTTCCCTAGATAGTTTTGTATTTCATTTCCTCATCCTATTTAGGGCTTTGCTTAAAAAAGTATCCCTTTCTCTGATTGGCATGCTCGTTGATCACTTCCCCCTGAGGGGGGAGCAGCCTTACCAGGCCACAGTAGAGGACAATGCAGCCACTTTTGATGAGAACTGATAGACTAAGATCAGAAAGAAGAGGAGAACCTCCCCTATCAGTGGACTTGGGGAGTGGCATGCATGCAGAAAGGGGAGGGAGGGTGGGATAGGGAGGGGAGGAGGGAGGGGCTTATGGGGGGATACAAAATGAATAAAGTGAAATTAATTAAAAAAAAAAGTATTCCTTTCTCTGGGTCCTAATTCAAGGAGCCTGTTGAAAACTGTCCTTGTGGTACTTTCCATCACCCTCACTTTCATTGTATTCTTCATGCATACATCAATATACAGCTTTCTGCAAAGCATTTATTGTCTGTTTACAGCTACTAAGAGTGTATTCAGGTAGGCCAGGATTCTGCTTATCTGCTTATTCTAGACAACGATGTATCCACAAAGACTTAATGTGGGACCTGATATAGTAAATACTTCATTTATATTTGGTGAGTTAATGAATTTGCATGAAGTTTGGGATTTACATCCAATGCTGGAGTCATTTCTTATGTAGCAAACTTATGGGGCTGTAGAAAGGAATTAAGAGGGGAACAGGAGATGCTGGACCTGAAGGGGTTGAGAAGAGAATGCGGCACAGGAAAGTTATTTTGTTAGCCTCAACTTTGACATCGACTGCAGAGTGAGCGGATAAAGAACAAAGGGCCTGACATCTGCAGATCTGGGTTTGTACTGAAGGTCATTTCTACTTCCTGGATGTGGTACTTTGGTAAGATTATTAACTTTGCTGTACTTTAGTTTTCTTCTCTGAAAAACAGGGTAACAAACAGAGCCCTCTTCACAGTTGTGAGGGCACATGTCATAACATATGCCGGAGCCTAAAGGAGACACTAGGTAAGACTCTGGTACTATATGACATTACAAAACATGTTTCTTTTTTATTACTGCTATTGTGAGAACTAAATGCTTCAGTATTACCTAACTTTCTAGATGTGCAAATCTGGTAAGGAGGCTGTGTGGAAATTGTTCCCAGTAGTTGCAGTTCTTTATCCTTTGGCACATGCGATGTGACTACTTCATGAATATTTTTGGTTTGTTTTGAGGTTACAACACACGTCAAGGGTTGTTGACACTGAAATGTAAGTCAGCAGATACATCGTGTCTTAGTCCACGTTACCCCATTAAAGGCATCAGGCCGTAGTTTTCATGCTTGAATCTTGCATTCATCTGCCTCGTGTACCACCAGTCGGATATGGCTGTGGGTAAGTTGTTCTTGAGGAAAGTTTGAAATCGTGTGAGTACCACCATGTCCCAAGGGTAGCCATTGTCCCAGACCCTGCTCATCACCCAAGAGCCACTTCTGGAGCTGATGGTGACCTGAAGAGAAAAAACAAAACAAAACAAACAACAACAACAAAAAACAAAACAAAAAAGAAACCACCACAAATGTTAAATGTAGGGAGTGTAGTGCATATTGTTTTCTTTCTCATCTCTTTATTTTATTCACTTTACAGCCTTGTAGCCCCTTCCCTCCTCCTCTTCCAGTCCCACTCTCTCTCCCTCCCCCTTCCCTTTTTCCTCAGAAGAGAGGAGCTCCCTTTCCCATCCACCCCAGCTCATCAAGTTGCATCAGGACCGAACATGTCCTCTTCCCCTGTGGCCTGGCAAGGCAGGCCTGCCAGGGGAAAATGATCTAAAAGCTAGCAAGTGAGTCCTTGTCTGATGCAGTTCCCACTTCTCTTACTAGAGTACTCACTTTAAGCCTAAGCTGCCCATCTGCTACATCCTTGTAGGGGCCCTAGGTCCAGTTCATGCATGGTCTTTGAACCCCCCTGGCCCCTGGTTAGTTGGTTCTGTTGTTTTTCTTATGGAGTTCCTGTCACTTCTGGCGCTTTCTTAGAATGTTGGGAATAACTTTACTTCAAGACCCACCTATACTTCTGGGAATATACCCAAAAGACACTCTGCCATACAATAGGGTCACTTACTCAGCTGTGTTCATAGCAGCTTTATTTGTAATATTGAGAATCTGGAAAAAAACCTAGATGTCCCTCAACCAAAGAATGGATAAAGAAACTATGGCACATTTGCACAATGGAATACTACTCAGCTATTAAAAACAAAGAAATGCAATTTGCAAGCAAATGGATGGAAGTAGAAAAGACCATTGTGAGTGAGGTAACCCAGACCCAGAAAGACACCCATGGTATGTACTCACTCATAAGTGGATTTTAGCCATACAGTACAAGATAAGCATACTATGAAGCACCAACCCAAAGAAGATAAGTAATGAGGAGGACCCAAGTGAGGATGCATAAATGCCACCCGGAAGGGGAGGTGGACAAGACAGAGGTGTACTGCATATTGTAAGAGACCCTCTGCATCTCCATTTAGGGATGGGCTTGCTACTCTTGCTCTGTTCTTTTTTTTTTTTTTGTAGGAGGAAGTAGGACTCCCTCAGCTGTCAGTCCTCTTAAAGACGAAAGGCAAAAGGAAGCTGACTTTCCTTCCTGGGAGACACTGACTCCAGGAGCACTTTAACAGGAGCTTCCTCCACTCTCTCGGCTCCAATGGCTCTGCTTCTGCTGGCAGGAACCAACTTATTTCAGTCCTTAGCACAGGTGACCACCGATGTGAATTCCAGTCATATTTCTCTGGGTGCTCACCCAAATACTGATGTCTATAAAAGGCAATTATTATTTCCAAATAGGCATTGAAATAAGACAAGCAGATTATGACCAGGACACCGCAGGCACAAATTCTGGTCCTCCTATCTCTAAATAAGCAACATGGGGAAGATTGCCTTAACTTCATTAATCTTGTTTCCCTTTTTCTACAACTGAAAGAAACAGCATCTTAGTTCAAACACCTAAGAGACAGGCTTTTACTAATGAAGAATCCACATTCTTCAGTCCTCTGTTGTGGTTTTTGAAACCATCACTTACTAGGACTCCATCTTTCTTTTCTGCTTAGTTCCTGGAGCTACTACGCTGCTCTTGGAAACTTAAGCTCCGGATTTCATTTCTCTTAAGTCTTCTCCTGCTCAAATCTTAGGTTCCTCTGAGCCTTCTAAGAAGTTGCTGATGCTTCTATCTTCAATTTTCCTTTTTCTCCAATGGGAAAAATAAGATCCAATGACCTTTTACCCATAGATGAAGGCACTCACTTATATGGGAATATTAATGCACCTTTGTGCAGTATAACTGTAGTCACCATTAAAAAAAAATAACCTTCATTTCAGCAAAATGAGTCAGTAGTTATCAAATACGCAGTGCTGGCTCCTGTTTTCATGCTTTGCTGTCATTCCCCCTGCTAAGAACAGCTTCAGCTACACCCTTCAACTGTAGGGTTTACATGTCTCTTTCAAGAATGGATTCAAGTCCATCTGCTTTGTGAGGCCTCAAATTCTACAATCTTTTAGGCAGTTAGTGACAGAATCATCCTTTTATCACTCATTCCAGTGGTAGGTCTTATATTGTTTTCATGAATTCTGCTTAGGTTTTGAGATTGTGTGTGTGTGTGTAAGTGTGTGTGCCTGTGTGTGCCTGAGTGTGTGTGTGTGTACTGGACAGCTTTTACTACCTCCTGAGAAGAAAGACCATTTGATTAATTTCTTTGTATGTCTCCTGGTCGTCAAGTGCAGAGACACAGGAATACATTTTTATGCCATTTGTCTTGACGAGATGTTTGTACATCTTGACTAGAGTACTGTAGAGTAAAACTGGATATTTTCTGGGGATTCCCAGGGGCCCTATCTTTCAAAGTGAGGAGGAGACATTCGTCACGACTGAAAGGATCTTCATCTCACCCTCTAAGTCTCCCTTTCAACTTCCCTTCAGTTCCTTCTTTTCCAGCCCCCCCCCCCCCCCAGATGCAGCAGAGAGGCAGTGTTTCAGCTTCTGATACACTCCTCACTTGGAGACCCTCTGCCTGGAGACTCTTCTGATACTGTGCCCTTTTCGACTTCTGGTTCTCTGCTCCTGTCATCACAGGGCTCTTTCCCTCCTTTCCCTCCACATGTGGAGCTGTCACCCCTGTGAGGCACATGCGCCTTGTGCTTTGTTTTCTTGGCCAAACCTTTCCACACTGACAGTCTACGCATGAGAGTCTGTGCTTACCATCTCGGAGTTCAAGAGTCAGGGTTATGTTTGTTTCGCTCACCATTTTCCTCCAGTACCTGTGCCAGTGCCTGGAGCAACAGATAAGCACCGAATCCATGCGTGCATGGATGAGTGAATGAGCAGCTCTCTCTTTTTATCGACTGGATCATAGTTCATGTCTGTGAGAATCTCATTTTTACATTTCTTCTGTTTTTATCTGTTATACGGATGAGTGATACCTACAAAGCTATCCCTAAGCCCACGCATTACCTAGAAAGCAGAGGTATATGGAATATCACTTCATGTTCACGTGCCGTCCCATTCCATTGCACAGTTTTCAAAGGAAAACACAGTTTCTGTTTCCTTAAGATTGTCTGTGGAGTGTGTGGGATACAGTACCTGTTGAGCTACGTGGCTGAGCTCTGCGGCGATGTCACAGCCCGAGTTCCCCAGGCCAATCACCAGGACTCGTTTTCCCTTCCAGATCCCTGGTTCCTTATAGTCTCTGCTGTGGAAGCATTTGCCTTTAAAACGGTTCAGTCCTGAGTGAAAAGTGGAAGACACGTGAATCAATCTGATTTCCATTAAAATAAAACAACTTTAGTGGTCACAGAATAACACAATTTAATTATCCTACTATATTATATATAACAGAAATATATTTTAATTTGCCTGTTTGCAGTCTAATTAAAAAGAGATTACCACAGTGTGGGGATGGCTTGAGTATATGCACTGCCAGCATGGTGCCCAGTGTAGTGGCACTGAAGTATACATATAAACCTTTAAGGGGTAGAGACAGCTGGGAAGTAATTTGGTCATTCAGGACATCACCCTTGAAAAAGATGGTAGGATGATTTTAGTCACATGAGAGCAGTAACTTTTTTTGCCCTAAAAGGAGCAAGCCTGGCTGTTGGATGCCTCTACCTGCCCTTCTCACTTTGTAATTCTCACCTGCTGGCTATGACCAGTTCTTTTTCCACTTCTTCACCATGCTGTGATGCAGCTGGTGTGGGGGTGGGGTGGGGGTGAGGGTTGAGGTCCTTGCTAGAATGCTAGCACTGTGCTGTTTAGACTTTCTCGTGCCTGTAATTATGAGTCAAGTAAACTCACATCCTTTACAATGTCTTAATTGCCAGGTGTTCTACTACTAGCACCAGGAAACAGACTAAAATGGACACCACTGATATATTTATTCCTGACAGATGAGTAGGTGGCTTCCTAAACATCAGCCTTACCTGGAAAGGAGTCTTTTGGCAGATGGGGATATACATGATGCCCGGAACAAATCATTACAGCATCAAAGACAGTTGTTGTTTTTTTGCTATTCTTTTCAGTGGTAACTTCCCACTTTCCAGTAGTTGAGAAATCGGGACACTTATTTATGCTGATTACAAGTGTCTAAGGAACACAGAGAGAAAGCCTTTTTAATATGCTAATAGCAGATGGTCTTGATAAGTAAGGTACATCTTAAAGAATTCAAAAGTCTCTTGGAAGAAATGAAAACATTAATTATATATGTATGTATGTGTCAATATAATGTGTGTTCTTTTTGCCTTGTTTTAAAAATATTTTTCATTGTTTACTGCAAATGTTTGTTTTTAAGCTTATGGTCTCACAAAAGTATGACTTTCGATACCTTGCACAAAAAGTCTAACTAGTAGCCAGCTCTAAATGTTTTGTATTTTTTCATTAAATTTCTTTTGGATGCATTACAATCCCACGGATGTTTTGTATCTATTTCCTTGTTCCTGATTTCAAAGTTGGTGCTAATTCGATTTTGGAACTGTGTGTGATCATGTTTCGCCTGTTTCTGACAGATTCCTGGAAAAAGATAGGGCTCAGAAATCCACAGTTAGAGACTCCAGACTGTTCAAATGTTGGTTAAAGAAAGGGAGTCAATGAGGAAAAATAGTGTGACCAGAGCAACAGCCATGGGCTTCCTTGTTCCTATATGTGAAGCTGCCTTGCTGACAGCATCTTACCTCAAATTGTATGTATTTGAGAAGGTTCTTTTCTTTGGCAAATGAAGTGATATATTCTTGGAGCTTGCTGTTATGCATAAAGTTGGGAAAGTCATCGGGATAAGGGAAGTCTGGAAAACACATCATCTCTTTGGAAGAGTTGGTGAAGACTGACCGGTAAATGCTAGCCCTGCCCTCTTCTGTGTGATCCTGGGAATGAAAATTTCAGATGAAATTTCAGAAGGAAATTGGTAAATGAACATACAGTTCTTGTCCATATTCAGTTCCAAGTCATTAGAGTAAGTAGAGTTGACCTTTATCCATGAGTGGATCTAATAAGATGACAAATAAATATTAACTTCCCCTAAACAATTGATGCTGATCACAGATGTTTATCAAGGTAATTTAAAATACGGAAGCATACACTTAATGTATTGTTTTTGTAAGGGAAACATCTTCTTTGTTTCCTTTTGGAAGTATGTAAATAGAACTCTTATTTCCATAACATGTGGTGATGGATGTTTCCATAGCTCAACTCTGCAGGATTTCATTTTGTCACCAAATCCTCTCATGCATGGGCAACTAGTGTTGATTCATAAAATTAATTTGATTCATAAAAATGGTGAGAGGTGACTGGAACTGTTTATAAGATTTGTAAATGCAAGCATTCTCAAACCCAGTATTTCAGAATTAAGTGTAAAATGTCTACTACCTATTTTGAATCACACATATTGAATATATAGGCATTGCCTGCCCACTGAACATTTATGCAGATAACAGTTTTAACTTTAGGAAATATAGAAATAATTGCACTGGTAAAGTTGATGGAGAAATTACAGAATTGTAGAGGAGGTCTTAAGTGATGATGAAAGAAAGGAACATTGGGGGGGAAAAGGCTTAGCAAAGAACACATTGGGACATAGGTCTGGTTCTCATTTGTAGCCATGTGCCCATAAACTCTCCTTGCCTTTCCCTCTGCCTCTGTCTCTGTCTGTCTATGTCTCTCCTTGTCTCTCTCTCTCTCACACACCACCACCACCACCACCATCACCAACCATATAACTAACTAACCAACCAACCAACCATCCAACCAACCAGACAACCAAACAAACTCTCCTAGCAATCCAGAATTAGGTGGAGGTCAATGAGCGATAGAATAGTTCTCATTTGAGATCATACCTTAGGACGTGGTTGTTGCAGCTGATGCTGCAATGTCTGTGTTAGGTGAATTACAGACCAAGTTAAAAAAATATGTGCATGTTTATAGGTGGGGCTACTCTGTGTGTCCGTGTGCAGATGAGCCTGACCCCATGGGTGTGGAGGCCAATCTCAGGTGTGTGTTCCTTCAGTGCCACTCACTCACTGACAAGGCTAGGCTGGCTAGCAGGAGAGCTCCAGGGATCCCTCACTTCTGTCTCCTGGTGCTGGCACTACAACACTGGCTTCTCTCGCTCAAACCCAAATGCTCACACTTACTAGATAAACATGTCACTGATGGCGCCACCTCCTTAGCCTGAGGCATCAAACCAAACCAAACCAAACCAAACCAAACCAAACCAAACCAAACCAAACCAAA
>NW_026596057.1:7240136-7244634 GCF_907164565.1 Psammomys obesus | reverse complement strand
AACCAAACCAAACCAAACCAAACCAAACCAAACCAAACCAAACCAAAGAACCACAACAAAAATCACTGTAAAGACCACGATAAAAGAGCTGAAACATTACTTGGCTCTATGAAACCACCAAGGTAGGTCGGGAGTTCTCTGTAGTTCTAAATAAAATATCTGTCTTTCTCAGAAGCCCTGTCAGCGATAAATCAGTACACTGTCTGGATTTGACCTTCCATTTTGTGAGGAAGGATTAAATTACAGATCTCCATGGATGTTTGTGAATGTGTAGAGAAACATGTGGACATTAGAAAGCTCTCACTAGGTTTCATGTAACTCCAAGCTGATGGGTGCCTGGATTCTGACCTTTTAGTAAACACTGGGATATTACAACATGCCGATCATTATTACTAGCAAGGCTGAATTTGTTTATTGTCAAGTGACAGATTAGCTGTTGTGTTTGTTTCAAAAAGGAATGTGACCTTGAAATGGTACCCATGTTTCTTTTGTTCATGTGACTCATCCACCGACTAGCCATCGTGAGAATTTGAGGCGGTGAAGGGATTTGTAGCTTCTAGTCAGTTTAGGAAGTTCTACAGAAGTTATACTGTGAGGAAAAAAAGAAGAAATTAAGGAACAAATTAACTCACATAGAAACTCTCAACCTGAAAATCCTAAATCTGAAATGTTTTCAGCACTAACATAACAGGCAAGTAGAAAAATCCAGCTGTAGGAGAGACATCAGTGTACATCCCCTCTCTCCAAGGCTCAGGGAACATTGTAGAAGAAAGGGTAGAAAGGATGTAAGGACCAGAGGGTGGAGAAAGCTGTTATGAAAAGATGTCCTATGGACATGACATGGCTGCTGTACTCATGAACTCGTGTGTACAGGTGTGGTTACCTGCACAGGACCTGAACAACAGCCAGTTCAGAATTCAAACAAGGACTAGGGAGGGCGCTCTTGTGGTCCCACTCCAAGCTGAGAAACTGTTGGCAGTTAATGGCTGCTGGGGGAGGAAAAATTACTTTTCCTTCCTCCCTCCCTCCTTTCTTCCTTCCTCCTTCCCTCCCTCCCTTCCTCCCTCCCTCCCTCCCTCCCTCCCTCCCTCCCTCCCTTCCTTCCTTCCTTCCTTCCTTCCTTCCTTCCTTCCTTCCTTCCTTCCTTCCTCTCTCCAATAAATCCTGACCTCAGTTTCCCTTCCCTTCACTACTCTCATTACCCCTCTTCCCTCTCCCAAGATTCACTCCTCTTCTATTTTCCTTCAGCAAAAAGCAGGCCTCCCAGAAATATTAACCTTTAGGTTAATATTAATGGTGTAACAAGATGTAAAAAGACTAGGCACAAACCTTTATATCGAGGCTGGACAAGGCAACCCAGCAGGAGGAAAAGAGTCTCAAGAGCAGACAAACGAGTCAGAGACATCCTCACTCCCACTGTTGGGAGTTCTACAAGAACACCGAGCTGCACAGCCGTGCCTGTATGCAGAGGACCTAGTGAAGACCCACGCATGCTAGAATGACTTTTCTTACAGGATGTGGCTACTGGTTAATTGCCCAAACCCAGTAGACGACCTAACCCATGAGCATATAGGCAGCACTAACTGAATTCAGTGAATTATAAAGTTGAGAAGGCAGTGTGTCTGGAGGTAGGAAGGGGGGAATTGGAGTTAAAAAACTTGGGGGTGGATATGGGGTGCATATGATCAAGATATACTGAATACATGTATGTAAATTTCAAATCATTAATAAAATATTAATAAAAATAGTCCATTGAAAAAGGAAAAGAAGAGCTTATATTTATTTAACTTCTTGTAAATCAGTGTAATTTACCGACTAATTGTTGTGGAGGGGGCTGCTAGGAAACAGAAATTTTAGTTAAATCTGTGACCTGATCAGAGTAGCTCATTTACTCTGTGAGTAAGCAGTGAGAGGTCAGTACATTACTCTGGTTTTGAATCAGGGGTGTAATAAGAACCCCATGGGCACAGAATGTGTTTAAGGAAACAGTTACAAACCAGCAAGGTCTCTGAACCTATAGATTCTTATACTTGAGTAAGGCTTGGATTCCTATGAAAGGTGAGCAAATGCCGAGAGAATGTACAATGCTGACTTTAGAAACTAAAAGCAACCAAAAGAAAAACTAATATAATTTTATTATTATTAGTTCCTCAAGAGAGTACTTGTCTGGTTGCTGCTGGCTCCTTGTGGCTTGAGTGACACCTATTCCTGGCCTAGTTTGTGATTTGTTTGTTTGTTTTGAGACAGGGTTCTGTGTGTAGACTTGGCTGCCCTGGACGTGTTTTGTATACCAGGCTGGTCTCGAACTCACAGAGATCCACCTGCCTCTGAATGCTGGGATTACAGGTGGGTGCCACTGCACCTGGCTTCATTAGTGATCTTAACCCATCTCATGCTGGTAAAAGGGCTGGGAGGTCTGAATGGCCAATTATGTTGGTTTTGTGCGGCTCCTGGAACAGACTGCCACAAATGTGATCAACTAAAGCCATATGACCTTGTCCTCCTCCAGTTCTGGAGGCCAGCAATGGAAGCCCCACCTGTTAATAGCCCCAAGCTGTTAACAAGATATGTTCACTCCCAGAGTCTGTGGAGAATCCTCTCCTTGCCCTTTTCAGTGCACAGCAGCTTGTCAGTGTCAAATGTATCTGCCTTCAGTCACTTGTGGATTCTGCATCTATTTTCATACACAAAATGCCGCGCCTTTTCTCTTCTGTCTCTCTTAAGTCTCCCTTTGCTTCCTTCATAGAAGAGCATATGTTATGGCATTTCTATATAGCCCGGATAATTCAGGAGGATCTCTCCATCTCAAGATTTTAACCTAGTCTTAGCCCCATAGGTTTTTCCTTAGCTAGTAACTTCGATAGGTCCCAGGAATTAGGGAGTCCATACACGCACATCTGTTGATTGGCCACGTAGGATAAGAAGACAGGGGCAAATGGCATCAGGGAGCTTCAGTGTGGGCTCTACACTGCCCTTTGCTTGGGTGCCTCTCTTCTACTTGTTCAAAAACACACAATTGTTTACTATAAGTTATAGTAGAGCATATTAATTTAATCTACCTGTATTCGGATGCCTGCTAGCTAAACTCCCAGCATCCTCCCCGTCTCTTAAATTTCTTAGCCTTTAGTAATCACTACTACATGTTCAATTACTTAAGAACACACTTTTTTGGGTTTAATACAATGGTTTCCATTTCCACCTGTTTCATTGAAAAAAAAAAAAAAAAGGAATATTACTCTTTTTAAGGTCAAACATTATTCCATTCAGACTATATGCCAGACTTATTTCATCCATTCACCTCTAACATCCTGCACTGCTGGGGTTGGTGTATATCTATTTTCTTTTTTGCCTGAGTTAATGTCTTGAGGTATCTTTCCTGTTTTCTGCTAGTAATTTTGTAGTTCTGGGTCTTACAGTTAGGTCTTTGATTCATCTTTGCTTTATCTTTGTATGTGTGAGAGATACAGGGGTCAAGTTTTAATCTTCTGTGTGTGAATGTCTGTTTTTTTCCAGTGTCATCCACCAAAGTGGTTATCTTTCCAAGTTTCCTCTGTAACTAATGAAATTAAAGAGAAAGAGATCATAAAAGGGACCTCATTCACAATGAGTACAAAACTACCAAGGAGCTGAGCATAGTGGCACATACTTCTAATCCCAGCACTTGAGAGGCAGAGGTGGGCTGATGTCTATGAGTTTGTGGTCAGCCTGGTCTACATAGTGAGTTTCGGGTCAGCCAGAGCCAGGGTTATGAAGTAGAGGACCCCAGCTTCAAACAAACAAACAACAAAACAACAACAAAACCACTACTTCCCATAAAACTATAGAGGAATAATTTTAAGCAAAAAAAAAAAAAAAAAAAAAAAAAAAAAAAAAAAAAAAAAAAAAAAGTGAAAGACTTCTCAATGAAAATTGTAAACTCTGGAGAAAGGAATTAAGAAGACTTCTCCAGGTAGAGAAACCTCTGCTGTTCACAGATGGGAAGAATTCATTCTACTGTGTCCATACTACCCTAGTCAGTTACAGATTCAATTCAGATTGTTATTCTATCTATCAACATACCAACCAAATTCTTTACAAAACTAGCGAAATAAAGTCCTGAAATTGCTCCAGAAGTACAGAAGACTACAAATACACACAATAGGTTTGAACCAAGCAAAGCAATTCTAAACAAACGAAAAACCCAAAACAAAAAACAAAGCTGGAAGTAATCACGTTACCTGACTCCACAATATATTACAAAGCAATAGAATCAAAACATCACAGCAGTGGCATAAAAACAGACACACAGACCGGTGGAACAGAATATGGAACCCAGAAACAAACTAATTCAATTGCAGCCACTTGTTTCGTGACAAAGCTGCTTACCAAACCCATCTGAGAAATTGAAATTTGTGGTCTAAACCACAACCATTACTTTTTGTAACTTCACATGTCTGCTATCTATCTGTCTGTCTATCTATCTATCTATCTATCTATCTATCTATCTATCTATCTATCT
>NW_026596057.1:7148386-7240126 GCF_907164565.1 Psammomys obesus | reverse complement strand
TCTATCTATCTATCTATCTATCTATCTATCTATCTATCTATCTATCTATCTACCTATCTACCTACCTATCTATCTGTGTGACAAATGTACACCTTCAGGAACATGTTGAGGTCAGAGGCTGACACTAGATATCTTCCTCTGTCGCTTTCCATCTTATTTTTTGTGCTAGGGTCCCTCACTGAACATGAACTCACTGCGTTGGCTATACATGTATGTATAGCTGTCCAGTAGCTATACATACTGATCTGGCTTTGCCTGGCCACATAGGTATGTCCCACTCGCACCAGACTTTTATGTGTTTTCTGGGCATCCAAACTCATACCCTCATGCCTGTGGGGCCAAGCACTTTATGCACTGAGCCATCTCCCAGCCCTACCCGGTGGCTTTCAAACAAGGAAGACATGTATCTGGATTATATAAACACACCTAGTACTTGACTATGGATGCTTATCTCTAAGTGGCTCTTACTCATGATTTGTCAGATTTCCTGCTAACTCACAAGGAGGTTCTTCCTGACCTGCTTCCATTATTGCATCCTGTCGGGGCCACGCCTGCTAGGAATCACAACTCCCATCCTGGCGGGCCTGGAGCCTCCTCCTCCACTCCCCTGCTGGTGGCACAGATGCCCTACTCACAGAGAATTTCCACAGGCCCCCGACGTCATTACTCCTCTCAAAGCAGGTAGGCTCCAGCCCCTCCTCCAGACAGCTCCTGATAGAGGCCAGGCCACTGATGCCAGCTCCAACTATGGCCACTCTCCTCTTCATGGGTGCCTGTGGAGAGGGGCAGAGATCACTTCCAGAAGCATTTCCGAGAATATATTTTGTATTTGTATTTGTATATTTGTATTTGTTTTTGGTTTGATAGGAAATTTTACTTTGGCATGTGAGAAAACATTGACAGAGTAGCTCAGAATTCCTGTTAGTAATCAAAACACATTTTGCACTTTCTGTTTCTTAGAAAAAAAAAAAAGGCAGCTGAACAAAGCCACCTGGACCTTGAGATTTGTGATCCAAATCACTAACGCTACCTTTGGTAACCTTATGTTTAAAAAATGTGCCTTGTGTATGTGTGTGTGTGGGGGGGGGGGCGGGGTGTTCACTCATGTGAGTTAGAATGTGAAAGCAAAATGTATTAAGCATTTTGTTTTCAGTCAGCTCCCCAAATAAAGAGATTTACACCTAAGCTGAGTAAACACTCACACACACTACACATCTACAGCCAAGTTTTATACATACCCACTCTGCACATATGTTTATATGTAAAGCAAACCAGGATCTATGCATAGATGTGTGGCAGTTCCTCTGGGTGAGAGGGTGGTTTCATGACCATCTGCAGATGCTCAGGTTCCTTCTGTAAATGACCTCGTATTTTGTCTAACCTACTGACTCCTGTATCCTTCAGTTCATCTCTGGATTATTTATAGTTCATAGTATTATCAACTCTATGGAAATACTTGCTTTGCTGTATCACTTCAGAATAGTATCAAGAGAGGGAAAAAAAGCCTGCCTGTGTATATTCAATACAGGTGCAGCCCTCATAGTACTAACTGTATCATCGGTTCATGGCTATTTGAATCTTCATATGTGAAACACACATGCATACACTCACACATGCATGCACACTTATACACATGACAGACATGTATGCATGCATATGTCTATCTTACTTGACATAAGACTGGGAATACCCGTATCTCAGTATGTCAGGTGACCACTTCTTTTGCTCCCTTAAAACAACTTCCTTCCATTATTATACATTTTCAACTCCTTTTTTTTTTGTTTTGTTTTAGCATCTACCACGACCCCTCTACTTTTCTTTTTTAGGTAAAATTCCTTACCTCTGCAAACAAAATACTTAGATGATGAGAATCATGGTCTGTGATTCCCAGGGAAAATGAAGACCGGACACCTTCCTGAGTGACATGCCACACTCATTCTAACCACACTGAAGGTAAGGTCACCTAACTTCGTCCACCCACCTGACCCTCCTTCGTGCTCCTCCATTCACCTGTAAGGGTCCCTGCCCCACCCCCAGCCCTTTGCAATAGATTTCTTTCTCTACCTTTTCTTTGTCTTTCTTTCTCCTCTGTGGTTAAGCCTCTGGTCTTCAGGGGAGTCTGAAGGAGAAAATGCTGCACATCTGGGCTGTGCGTGAGCATGTGTAGGGGGCGTTGTTGGAATAGGGAGGAGCTTCTCTTAAAGAACCAATCCTTTGCCCTGTCACAAGTGAGCACACACCCCTGCGGTGCTGAGCAGGTCTTTGGGTCACCTCTCTTGTCACTCAGGCCTGCTTTCCTGCTAACAGTAGTTACCAACTTCCAAATTTACCCCCAGGTCCTTTCCTCAGAGGACAGGTTCTCCTGTCTATGGTTCTCGACTCCATCTTCGTAGGTGTAATCCCAAAATTTACCTTATGTTCCTTATTTGTAGGTCTTTCATGGTAGCCCACGGTAGCCTCCTAAACTCCATTGAAATTTATTCACTATTTGAGATAGAGCAGAAACACAGATGGCTCTTCTGTTCTGCCAGATATGGGGGATCATCCTTGGCTTGCCAGTCACCAATACAACAAGTAGACCTGGTCCTGGGCTTCCCCTGATTTAGAAAAATTGTATCATTCACAGGAACCACACTGAGGGTGTTGTGAGACCTTCCCCAGCAGCTTTGAAGCTAGAGCTTGCAACTGGATTTTAAAGGAATTCCACAGGGAAGAGTTTGTAAGTGAATGTGCCTCTCGCCACCTCAATTTATTCTCCTAAGGGACCTCCAGAAGGAAGGGGCTTCCACTGTCCTCCCTCTGCTCAGGAGGGGAGAGTCTGCCAGGAAGGCAGAGACCTGGCAGGAGACTGTCTGTTCTTTAGGACCATCACTGAGCCATCATCTCCACCAGTCAACCTCTTCTACACACAGAAATAGGCCTCAGCGTCCGAAGCTGCCCGACATTTGGTCAGAATGGACCAGGGACATATGGTAGTTACGAGAGCGTGTTCTATACACGGAGTGACAACGTCAGCAGAGTGGAGCTCAGCTTTTCAGAAAGCAGTGAAGAATAAGCCAGCACTTAAATATGCTCACAAAACTTGGTTAGGTACCTAACGTCAACCCAAGCCACTTGGAAAAGTAACTCTACAAAGCTTTATTTTCTGTTAGTAATCTAAAGCATGTATCTTGGTTTGTTCCATTCAAAGATTTCTATCTCTGAAAAGCTGAGACTTAGTTGTTTGTTGAATATGTGCTTTCCAGAGGCGGCATCTCTGAGTGAGTGTGCTCACAGAATGCCTCACAGTCCAGGACAGGAGGAAGCACCTGTGCTTTTAACAGTGAGCTCGTACAATGACTGGCATGTGTGGAAAAACAGACATATGGTCAGTGTTAGGTCATGTTTTTTTTTTTTGTTTTTTTTTTTTTTTAAGTGGCCGAATGCAGAATGATGACCATTTGTTAATGCACTTGATTTTTAAAGAAAGCACTTGCTTCCAAAGGGAGAATAATTATATGGGAAGATAGACATGCACAGTTTCCATTTTGGTGGAAATAGTTGGCCGAGTCAAACTGAAGACAAATTGGTTCATGTTCATGCAACAACAGGTGAAGCTGACACTCTGGAGACAATTCGAGTGAGATCCTTGGCTCATCTCTTGGATCCTCCTGCAGGTCTCCCTCAGTGACACCGATCCAGCATCCACACAATTGGACTAGAAACATCGTCAGGTTGACCTTTGCTGACAGGTAAAAATGGTTATATATCCAGACCTGCCAATCTCTTTATACCTCCAAAAGGAGAAACACAGGCTTCTTCTTCTTCTTTTTTTTTTTTTTTCAAATTTTATTGAGACCTAAGTTTTCTTTTTCATTTTATTTTTAGAAACAGGGTTTCTCTGTGTAGCCTTGGCTATCCTGAAACTTGCTCTGTAGACCAGGCTGGCCTCGAACTTAGAGATCCACCTGACCCTGCCTGCCCGAGTGCTAGGATTAAAGGCGTCCTCCGCCACAGCCCGACAAGACCTAACCGGTTAAAGTTACACATCTTTAGAATTTATTTCTGCATGTATGTGTGTGTATGTGTGAGTGTGTGTGTATACATGTGTGCATTCCAAGCAGACAACCTTGAATGTCACCCTCAAAAACACTATCCATCTCTTCCTGATGAAGGGTCCCTCAGTGACCTGGAGCTCGCTGAATAGACTATGCTGTGGCCAGAGATCCTCAAGCATCTTCCTGTCTCCATTGTCCCAGTGCTGGAATCAGAAACGCATAGCACCGTGCCTGGATTATCTTCAGATCGTTTCTAGGGATTCTCCAATTCTCACAAGGCAATTACTTTACCAATGGGGCCGTCTCCCAGGCCGCACCCTTGTGCTTTAAACTGTTTGCTAGAGTTAGAAGGCATTGGTCCACTGTTTCATTATTTGGGTGCCCTGTTCTTCTACTTATTGGCATTTGCCAGTATGTTTTACAATTCCATATGGTCTCTGATAAATGCTTATTGTTGGAGAAATTAATAAGTGGTTTAATTCCCTGAGAGAAGGGTTGGGGTTCTAAAAAGCTACGATGTATAATGAATGTATTACGGTTGTAACAGAAGGCTTGTACTATAAGATATAGAGATCTTACCCAGCAGGGGAAGCAAACAGAGTCTGTACAAGCTGCTATTACATTTTAATTAGAAAAACAAACAATTCTTTAAAAAGCAACTCTTTTAAATGTATACACAAGCACATGCAGGCACACCTATACAATCCATCATAAACTCTAACTCCCGAGAAAAATGCTGATACATGCAACACCAAGCTGTTTATCTGCCCTACCCTGTTGAGGGGAGGACCCATATGCGCGTGAATGAGAGAGCCAGGATGAAACAAAAAACGAACAAACAGGACATTAAACACGCACAAAAATATTCTTACTGAGAAAAAGGAAACAAAATGTTCTAGAACTTAGGCAGTAAGATTACGTGTATCATTCTGGAGACAACCAGCCAGAGCGAATTTGGACATGTGTTTCGGACAAGGTCTGCTGTGAATCACTGCGCTCTTGGACCTTTGAGTGCACTGTTGGGCAATACCGAGTCGAGCGCTGGCTCCGACCACAGGGGCTACGGGCTTCTTTCACTCAGCGTCCTTGGCCAAGGGGTAAGGTCCTCACACTGCAAATGTTACTCCGCAGGCGAGAACCAAAGGGGAGGCTACAGCTCCGAGTTCCCACCTGCAGCAGAAAGCCTGAGAGGATAGCAGCCCTCATTCGAGCCTTCCTGATAAAGAGCCCTGTGGCATGAGAATGCTTACACTGTGACTTGGGATATTTCTTGTCTTGGCTGGGGGTTGGCAATAGGGGCCAAGATAAACTACTGGGTTCCATGCTATTCCCCAGACCACAGGCGCTGGAACTGGTATTAGGAGCAGGGACATAGGTCAGAGTTCAGGCCAAAGCGCTTGGCTGCTCTGTTGCTGCCTTCTACATGTGGGCCCTGACAGTGAAGCCAGGGACCCTCCTAAAGCTAACAGGATGCAGAGCTGGAGCCTTTTAGCTAATGTCAGCTTGAGAGTCATAACTGACAATTTAAAAATTACTTTTCCCTTCGATTCATATAATTGTATAATTTAAAAATCAGGATTAAATTTCAAATTAACATCACCAGATACCCAGGACAGTTTTTCAATTTATTGGCCTATTCTTGGTAATTCTGGATATTTATCCCTCCTGGAATATAGTTGCTGATATATGCCAATTGTGCTTGCCTGGCATAAAGAAAAACAACAAAGCTCCTGTGCGTAGTGGTTTCCAGCTATTCCAATAAAGAAGTCTCGCTATCTCTGTGAGCCATTTATAGACCAATTATGTTTTTATGTTTAGACAAAAAATAAGGACCTTAGCTGAAAGAACTTTAATTGGTTTATTCAATTTGTGACTTACTAATTCAACACGCATTTCGTGAACGCATGGTACACGTCAAACACTGAGGGAGATGCTGAGGACAAAGAAATTTATAAGGTATAGCACAGAGTCTGGCCAAAAAGACAGCATAAACAGTTAACGCTACTATAACACATGCACACACATGTTTTTATATGTTAACTTAGTAAATACTTGCCTACACGATACCAGGTAATGTTCTAGAACCCACTGCACCTTCCAAGCATGCATAGCCAAGCAATCTCCATATTGGTGTTCTCCGATTTTACTACTAATTGCCCAACGACAATATTTCATATTTAAAACAGAAGGCTGAGTTGTTAGTCCATCTCATTATCTCTCCCGACGCCAGGCCAAGATCAAAAGAGAAGATATGTCATTTATTGATCCAGAAGTAGTTTAAACATCATGGAGACAGGCTATTGTTTAAAAGATAGAATAGTTTGAAATTACCTTAAAAAGTTCAGAGTTCGTGAAAATGCTGTATGTTGGAATAAAAATGTTGTGCTAGCTATCACCACTGATTAATCAAGTTGATTTGGAGAACAGAGTGCAGTGGTTTATGTAAGCCCTGGTACATTGTACTTTTGTGAACTGGATTTTCTGGCTTGGCTTCTGAAGGTGTTGGAAGATATTCAACTGCTCTTTGATCTTTTCATTTGAGAACAAAAAGCACCATGTTTAAGCACGTAACTCAGCTTCTGATGCTGGAATTATCTCTCGTTTGCTGATAATGTCTCTAGTTTGAAGTAAAATGAGGTTTTCTTTCCTGAGAATTACTTAGGCTTAAGAGCAGTCCCTACTTACTTTGACATCGGAATTTTCAGTTTACCCGTTGTCAACAGCTTGGCTATTGCTAAACCTGCACAATCAATTCACAAAACAGGCAAATGGATTCCTGAAGAGTGGAGGAAACATTTTATATCTTTTCCTAGGTTTTCTTCCACACCATGCTGCTCCGTTCACCAGTATATTCTCACTGAAGGACCCGTTTTATGGTCAGTAGTCAGAAGAGGGACGTTTTTAGCAGTTTCTCCTCAGCCAAGTCCACTTAAATTTAAGAATCATCAGCAAATATCATTGTTCTGTTTCTCATTCTCTTGTTGAGGTAAGTGATTGCAGCATCTTAACTCAGATGATAACCAAGCTTGAAAAATGACACTAACAGAAATGACAGGCATTGACTAAAGAATGAGATGGGTGAGCAAAGGCATATAAGATTTATGCAGGAAACTGGAAGTTACCAGAAAATCATCTTGTTGGTTTTATTTGTAGGCACCACAACAGTGGATTTTCTATAAACTCCATATATGAATAGAGCTTTCGGTAACCTACTTAATTCTAAACCAACAGATTTCTCAGCCATATGAGCCAGTGTTAAGCTCAAAGTATGCATGAGTGGTATTATGACGCTTAGGAAATGGAACAGTGCAGGGGAAAAAATGAAGAGCAAAACAGAAAAGTCAAGAGAAAATGGGCTTAGGATGAGGCAGATCTGGTTTGGAACTCTCAGTTCTTTCTTTCTTTTTTTTTTTTTCTTTTTAAAAAATTGTTGGCGTTTTTATACATTGTGTAAAGATCATATATATTGGCAGAGATCTGACTATAGGCCAGACCTGGAAGCATTACCTATCTCAGTGTTTTGCTAACACTCCCTTTCTCATCTTCTGTTTGGTTTTAATAAAAAGCTTCTGAGGCAGGATTAGGAGGCAGGACTTTTGGGCCTGAAGATGCAGGGGTGGGGCAGGAGGGTGTAGGGGGTTGGGGTAGGGGATAAGGGTGGGTGGGTCCCAGGTGGGAACCAGAGGGAGAGAAGTTGCCAGCTGGAGATGGAGCGAGAAACAGGCCAGTATTGAAGGAGAGGCAATAAGAGCCATGTCTCAGAATTTAGATTAGGATGAATGAGATAACTGAGTTATGAGCTAGTTGGGAAAAAGCCTAGCTATGAGGCCTAGCATTCACAAACAAATATAAGTCTCTTTGTCATTATTTGGGAGCTGTCACCCCAGAGAAAGCCCCATTTTACTAAAAAAAATGTTGTTTTTGGTTTTTCGAGACCTGGCTGTCCTGGAACTTGCTTTGTAGACCAGGCTGGCCTCGAACTCATAGAGATTCACCTGCCTCTGCCTCCTAAGCATTGGGATTAAAGGTATGTGCCATCACTAACAGGCTTGAAAAATGTTTTTGAGATTTAAATTATTTTCTTTGTTAGACTTTCTCATTTGAAGTTTTATTTTTGAAAACCAGTATGCAAAAGATTAGGCATCATTATGACTTTTATTTTTTCCAAAGGTTTTATTTTCATTTTGTATACATACATACATACATGTCTGTATGTGCCTTGTGTGTGGGTTCGTATCTATGGGTGCACTGCCTGTGACAATCATGAGTGGAGCTAGATCCCGGAGCTGGAGTTACAGGCACTTATGAGCTGCCCAGTGTGGGAACTGGGAACTCATCTGAGTCCTCTGTGAGAGCAATGGATGCTCTTAATCACTGTACCGTCTCTCCAGATATTTCTGAGCAAAGTGTGTTTTAGTAGCTTCTCCTCCCTCCCTACTCAACTATCCATCCTTCTACCAGGGTGATCTTGATCAAGTGAGCCTTTCCTAAAAGAGAAAATGCTTTTGGGAAGATTTTCTAGCAGTGGCCATGAAGACAAAATTGTTCATTCCCTTGTTTGGGGCTCTAGACATTGGCTGTAGTCAGTGACATATGGTGATTGTAGGAGCACCAACCTTTACCATAGCCCAGGAATAAGGGTGTGAGATGAAGACCTGCTTGCATTTGGAGTAAGGGATTGTTTCTTCTGGGTTCAGGCCCTTCCATGCTTTCTTGCGGTTACTCTCCTAAAAGGAAGCCCTCCCCTTGAGCTCCTCTGCACACTGGTTTAGAGGCCCAATTTATATTGACTTTATGATTATAAACATTCTAGTAAAATTATACTGCTGAAAGCACCTAATCATAATTGATTATAATATATTATTATATTAATGGTACATTCTTTTTTGGTTAATTAAGTTATTTATTTACTTTATATCTTGATTGCAGCTTTCCCTCATTCCTCTCCTCTCAGTCTCTTCTTCTTCCCTCCTCTCCCCCATCCACACCTTCTCCTCAGAAAAGAGGAGGCCTCCTATAGATATGAACCAGCCTTGGCATATCAAGTTGCAGTAAGAATAGATGCATCATCTCCTATTGAGGCGAGATGAGGTGGCACAGTTGGGGGGGAAGATCCAAAGGCAGGCAATGCAGTCAGAGACAGACTCTGCTCTCACTTTAGGAGCCCCACATGTAGGCCCAGCTGCATAACTATCACATATCTGCAGCGGGCCTAGGTCCTTCCCATGCATGCTCTACAGTTGGCAGTTCAGTCTCTATGAGCCCCTCCAGGTTAGTTGATTCTGTAGGTTTTCTTGTGACAGTCTTGGCAGGTTGGGGGGGGTACCTCTGGGATGAGAGGGAAACTTAGGACAATGGAAACTCCCAGGAATCTACAAGGGTGACCCCTAGCTAGAACTCCTAGCAATGGGGGATATGAAGCCAGAACCCATATGCAATAACCAGGCAAGGCTTCCAGGGGAGTGATTGGGATACCAGTCCAGCCACAAAACCTTAGACCTACAATTGTCCTGCCTACAGGGCAAAAGATGGAGCAGAATTTGAGGGAAGGACCAGCCAATGACTGGCCCAGCTTGAGACTCATGCCATGAGAGGGAGCCCGCCCCTGACACTATTGATGATACTCTCCTATACTAGCAGACAGAGCCTAGCATAACTGTCATCATCAGAGAGGCTTTACACAGCATCTGATGGAAACAGAATCAGAGACCTGTAGCCAAACATTAAGGGGAACTTGGAGGCTACTGTACAAATGGTGTGTTTTTCGTTTTCTTACTTTGCACAGGTATAGCTGTATCTCATGCGTATTTGCTATGCATATACATGAGATAATATTTAAGAGTGAGACAGTCCCAACAGGCTATCAACTTACTACAGGAGTTAATAGTAAGAGATCTACAGTGCAGGGTTTCTCTTCATATCATTCTACTGTGAAAATAATATGTAAGACAGCCTGCATTAATTTTTCTGTGTGTGGGAAGACCTTGGCGAAATGAAAGCATCTGCATACACAACAAACTTAGATGATACTGTCTCTATCCTCCGGCTCCAGACACTCATTTTACCCTATTTCTGGGTGAGTTGTGTATCCTGAGAGTAGAGTTGTAGATACTTACTATTGGTGTTCATTCCCTGGTGATGCTCTAAAGTATCAAAGCAAAAACTCTCCCAGCTAATGGTTTCCGACTTTCTGCCTTACAGGAATAATAGACCCCATGCTGATCTTCCATTTGACATCTAAATGTAGGGCTGGAGAGACGGCTCAGCAGTTAAAGGCTAGGCTCACGATCGTAAATGTAAGACAGCTATGATGTAGTACTCTGTCGCTCTTTATCATCCAACAGACCGGGGAAGATAACAGGCCAGACAAAACCAGCAATGCTGCTAAGTGTCAAGTGGGAGGTGGAATGGCTTAGCGGACTGCAGTTAAAGATTTAACTCTATGAGATAGGTACGGATCCCGTGCAAGCCACTTCAGCTGGATAGGCATCTGGCTCCTCACTGACTACAGTGCGTCTCCCGTTGCTGCTAGAAGGGTAAAACACAATATGACACATAGACTTTAAACACACACACACACACACACACACACACACACACACACACACAATCCAAAAAACAAAAAACTGTGGTATGAACCTGTTTAGTAAGTACACAGGAAGTATAAAGAAAAGAATAAATCCCAAGCAGCAGAGAGCAAGCATCACCAAATCAGGTGTTTCCAGCAGCTGCTAGAGATGGCAATCATGCAATAAGCCTGGGTTTTACACTATCAGCAGGGATAGACAGGGCCAATTAAGGTGGTCAGCTGTTCTCTAGGGCTGGAGCTTTCCTTGGCTGACCTCTGGCTTTCTGTTCCTACCAGAGGCGTTTTTATTTCACGGGATAAGTGGTAGTAACCTCTGAAGCTCGTGGAACACTTAAGTGTTCTCAAGATGCAATATTTTTCCTCTTTCTACCCCATCACAGCATTAGAGCATCCAGTTTCTTCCTGGACAAAGGCTCTTAAAAGACACAAGAAACATGTTAGAATCTGAAGTCGGAGGACCACTCCCCTGGTAAAGCCAACTTCTCAGTGAGTTCAAAGAGCACATGACACTTTACCAAAATAAGGTGTTATACCAAGAAAGGTTTCTGTTTCCTTAGATGAAGTCTGTGACAGGAAAACGGTAGAACTGTGGTCTTGATCATAAGGGTAGCTGAGGTGAAAGACAAAAGAGCCGAGAGAGAAGAGAGAGAGAGAGAGAGAGAGAGAGATGAAAATGTGAGGAAAAGGGGGCAAGCTCCAGTAATGTGAAAGGTGAAGTGTGGTGGAAATGAAGTAGTTACAAGCTGAATCACAACCCCCTCCCCTTCCCAGGAGCACAAAATGTAAATGTATTTGCAGATAGGTTCTTTCAAGAGTTAATTAAAGTCGAATGAAGTCTTTAGGATACAGGCAATCCTGTGATTGCCATATGAGAAGAAAGATTTAGACACCACCTAGAAGCCAAGGGCACCCCAGGAGAAAATTAGATAGTAACAAATTTACCTTAGACTCTTAGTTCTCAGGTCTATGAGAGAAAGCCAACTTCTGGTGTTTAAGCAGGATTGCTTGAAGACAGGTATTTTTGTTGTTGATTATGCCTGTGGTGTGGGAGTGAGGCTGAGGTGCTCAGGAAGGGGCTGAAGGTTATTAACAAGGACAGCAAAGCCCACAATATAGAGGTAAAGAACTTGAAACAGTCTCTGTAGCCTTCTAAAGGAACTGAGGGTTGATAGCGTCAGTAGCAATTAAAGGTCAGTGTACAGCTTATTGTATAGATATCTTTGTAACAAAACCTGGCACATGAGATAATACACGAGAAACTCCAAACTGTAAAATAAAGTCCTGATCTCGAGGTGCAGGAATGTAGGCCTGTTAAGAGCTAAGAGCATGACAGGTTTATCTCCTCACAAAATGCTGTCTTCGTGTGACTCTCCCTTCATTTGATGTGGCAGTGAAATTACATGGGCATGGAGTTCCCAAGGACAGTGCAGAGCCTGGCATGTGACTTTTGCTACACAGGCAGGCAACTCTGGGCAGGGTGAGCTCTGCAAATCTTCCTCCCAGTGGGATGGTCCGTATATTATTAACTGAACTCTAAGCCGGAAGCAGTTCTCAACCGCTTGGTCGCAGTCCCTTTGGGGGTAGCGCATCAGATGTTTATAGTAAGATTGATAACAGTAGCGAAATCACAGTTGTGAAGTAGCAACAAAATTCGGGTCACCATGATGCGAGGAACTGTGTTAAAGGATAGCAGCATTAGGAGTGTTGAGAACCACTGCCCTAAGCAAGCTATCGAAGCCAACTCCACGCTCACGCAGGAAAACCTTACAACCTACAAGCCTCCTGTCATCCCTGGACATGACTGCTCTCCTTAAAGGTCTTTAGCCAAGCAACATTTTCTGGGCAGCAGCCAGAGACCCGAGTTACATAAATACAAGGTTTTTTTTCACCATGGCTTTTTGGGGGAAATGAGAGATTTCCTGGACTGAGAAGAAAACCGGCCTTCCTGCTGTGCATGAAGTACCCAGCTGTCCCTTTCTGCTCTCGCAGCTGAGGTACACTTAGGGAAGGGACTGCATCGACTCAACTCGCTCCTGTTCCTGTTTTCTTTCTTCTTTTTCCGGTTTTGTTTTCCTTGGTTGGTACTTACCATCATCCTCCATGGTCAATCACTTAATTTTTGTTTTCTGTTACCTCTCTACCTTCTGTCAGGGTCAAACCTCAATAAAGGCAAGGCACGGTTAAGAATTGTACCCATCTCTGTGCCTTCAGCTCTCAGAACAATGCCTGACGGTAGACACTTGATGGTATTGTGGTATTAGTGAAATGTATCACTTTACCCCTGAATCTGAGAGTTTGGTTTTGACTTGTCCCCCAAAAGTTGGGTTGGAAGTTGGGGTTTGGGTCTCCCAAAAACTTAAGGGAGAGTTAAGCCAGGTGAAGATTCTTGAAGGTTTTATTGCACTAACAGAAACTATCTTGGTTTGTACTGAGTAGGAAGCTAGAGAACTCTGATGTAGCAAGTTTTCACTTGATTGCAGATACCACAGACCACAGACTACAAAAGCATACAGAACTGCTCTTACAGTCTCGTGGATCTGTGATAGTGGGTGGAAGAGTTAGTTGTGAATCAGTTCAATTCAACATAATGGCATTGATACTCATTCCACATCATTGTCCTGGGACCAAATGACTGTATGTGGCATTACTTGGAATCCTGCACTCGGTGTAGAGCAATGATTGGAGACCCTATTATATTCCTGGTAATTGTTTTAAGTGGCATCTATGCAATGCCTCTACTTCTCACTATATCCCTCACTACACTGATTTTATGTTTTCCAGTTTACCAAAGCCAATTGTAGCCCATAGGAGGCTGGTTTCAAAGCCACACAATGTTAATAACACATTCAGCACTGAAATTTTACACTAACTGCCGTTCGTTATCAAACTAGATAGTACTTAGTGGTAATAATTCACACTGGATCACAAGCGTTACCACAGTATTCATTAGTGGATACATAAATTTTACTATATTACACATAGAAACTCTTTATTTTTTTCGAAGAATAGTATTTCTTTGTCCTCCCCAGTAACACATGGCTATGTTGGCCATTTTTTTCCTAGTAATATCAAATAGATAAAAAATGTTCCTTTGCATTTTACAGAATCTTATTTTTAGCATAAACCCATGATCAAGTGTAAACCTGCATGCCCCTCCCATGCACATCCCATGATCTAGCTGGCCTTCTGCAAGTGCACACTGTGAACCCTGGGCAGCTATCAGGGACGTCTGTTGGTTTTCAGTTTGCTTTTGTGTCTGTCTTCCCTTAGGAGATGGCGAGGACCGTGAATCCAGAACTGTGTCCCCGGCATCCAGAGCAGCATTGTGTAGGTAGATACTGTAAGTAAGTAGACACTTAGTAAAACCTGAATGTACGAAGATGAAGGAACACATTTTATCAGCTCCTTCTAAATATATGTTCTACGTTTGACTCTGCTGATTAAGAATAGGCATTTTAGTAGCATTGTATAGGTTAAAATTCATTTTCCTTTGGGATGGATAAAGTGGTTTGCTTTCCTCGATCCAACTTCCAGGTGTCTCACAAACGAACTCAGCCATACGCTAGAAGTACACAGCTACATAGCAGCAACAGTAGAAAACACTCACGTTGCATTTACTGCGTGTGTTCTGGACAGTTTACTTTTTTTTTTTTTTTTTTTTGTCTTACTCAGCACAGAAGAAACTCTGGGAAGAAGGAACTGTTATTGTCACCCTGATGATGCTGATAGATGGGGAAACTATTCAATGAGGCATTGAATGTATAACCACTCTCCCAAGGTTATAGTTAGAAGTGATGAAGCTTGCACTTGAACCCAAGTTAGCTGTCCTCAGAACCTAACTGCTCGATCTCCACTTCATAAGACTTCTTTGTTTTAATAAACCCAGCAGATTAAGGTAGCCTATAAGGATCACTATATCCTGGGACAATATTCTAATACATTAACTTTTTTCTTTCATTTGTTTGTTTTCCGTGTTTCCTGAAACATTATTTCTTATCAAATTATTATAACTTAGTAACCTTAGAAGGGACAACAGAATAAATGCAGAAAACTAGCCAAAATTTGAGCTGAAGGCATGAACAGTAGGTACAAAGAATAACATTTTGTTTTGTAACTCCTGGCAGTCAGGTTTGTCTCTTAGAGAGGAGAGAGAAACAGGATTTGTGTCAAAACTGCTGTCCCCCAACGTTTGCTTGAAGGACATCTGCACCCTAAGGGTCTGCAGATCTTGTTGCAGAGAAGACTTAGAAGAGGAAAGCACACAGAAGCTTGTAAGATGCTGGAAGTTTCGTAGGAAGCAGCAAGGAATAAGAAATAATAATACGGAGGATATGGCATCATAGATAAATAATACTACCTAGTTTCCCATGCATGATGCTTAGCAGAAAAAAAGTTTATCATGGGTCAGAGAGGTGTGGTTGGCTGAGAGCTAAGCATGGTCAGATCTTGAGATGGGGTAAACAGGGTCTCCTGTGACCCCATGGGTGATTTTGACCGGCTTGAGTTGGGCTCAGAAAGCGTGAATGTGGATCCTTGCTGATGACTATGGAGCAGCTGCATTCCCCTGGAACCTCTCTACCTCTTGAAAGACTTGGTGACACTTGACCATCTTGGCATCTTTCTCTTAGAGAGAGCTGGGGAAAGAAACTGAAATGACTGAGAATATTCAGAAAGGGAATTGTGACTTAAGATTATAAAAATGATACAGCAAATAAAGTGAAATATCTTTCATATGAAAAGACTCCAGCCCAACAGCTAATATTTATTGTTGAATAGGCTCTGAAGACCATGCTAATTTATTTAGTCTCAGGCGTTTAGACAGGGCTTCTATTCCCCACCTTTGAGTTAAATGAATAATTTATGTAACAACTAGGTTACATAAGGACTTAATCTCCGTCTTACTCAGTATGAAATTCCTTTCCCTAAACCATTTCACCAGCTCTTCAGGTTTTATCTCCTGGCAATGTAATAAAACACTAAAACTGGAACCAGTCTTGGTTTCCTTTATCCATTATCTTCATTTTTTTAAGACACAGGGAATCTATGATCAAAATACTAGATGCTTGCTTTTTTCATTTTTGCTGGCATCACCACAGTTTAAGTTATTCTCAAAGGGCATGAAGGAAATTTATAGACCGAGTAAAGCTGAGTGAGTACCTGGCAGAGCTTCTGGTGTCTTAGGCTGAAGTAAGAGAAAGGAATGTGTACAATGTGGATTGGATTCTCATAGGATGGTTAAGCCAGAGCAGAGAGAACAGGGAATTGGACAGACTTTTCAATGTGGAAGGAATTATTAGCCTTCCCTTGCAAACATAAGCCTCTGTGTACTTACTGACGCATCAGTTATTCATGGACTGATAGAGCAGATGAACCATCTATTACTAGGACTCTTTGAGCTTAGTTTGGTATGTTCAGCATGCCCAACTAGGTGTGGTTTGTCTATCTTGCAAACCAGAATGTACTTTTCTACCACCCTTCTCTCTCGGTCCTGTATATAGTCTGGCTAGTATCCCTGTTTACATGCTTTCTCACCTCTGATCATTTCTGGACAGAAAAATCAAAATGATGTTTTTGCAAAGCTCAATGAGGATGTTATTTTTTCCACCCAGCATTCCTCAGTGCCTTCCCAATAAACCTGGAACAACTCCTCAATCTCTGAACATCCTGTGCAACTGTCAACAACTCAAGTGTCATCCTGTATCTCTGTCCCTCACATGCTATGCCCATCCAACTTGGTTGTCTTTGTGTCATGAATATACCAGGTTATTACCATCTCAATCTCCCTCATATGTGATTTTTAATGTTTTTTTTTTAATGATTTTTCTTCAACTTTTCCAATGCTGAAGCTCTATGTAATTCTTACTTTTCTGCTAATGAACACTTTTGAATTCCCCATTTTGCATTACGTTTCTTTAGGACAAGATGAGCACACTGTATTCTCTTTCATTTGCATACATGATAACCTAGTAATACACTTACTCATATGCTTTTTGTTTGATGTTTCATCTATGGTAGATAGTCAAAGTCTATGTAAAAGGAAACTTGTGCTCATTTGCTTGAGACTGTATTTCTGGCATTGCCAGCCACGAAGTGCTTGATAAATATTGACTCAATGATGAAAGTATCTCACAGATTATACCTGGAGGTTGGTTTAGGGAGGAAGGACCTGCACGTCCTCAGATGTCAAGGGCTGGTACTTTCCCATTACTCAAGTCTAGCTTAGTTTGTGACCAATTCTTGAGAAATGACATCAACAAATCTAAAGATTTCTTTTTTAAATTTTTTAATTAATTAATTTTTTATTAATTACAGTTTATTAATTTTGTATTCCAGCTGTAGCTCCCCCCCTTCATTCCCTCTCACTCTCACCCTCCCTCCTTCTTCTCCTCCCATGCCCTTCCCCCTGTCCACTGATGGGGCAGCCTTCCTCCCCTTCCATCTGACCCTAGCCTATCAGGTCTCACCAGGACTGGCTGCATTGTCTTCCTCTGTGGCCTGGTAAGGCTGCTCTCCTCTCAGGTGGAGGTGATCAAAGAGCTAGCCACTGAGTTCATGTCAGAGACAGCCCTGTTCCCCTTACTAGGGAGCCCATTTGGAGACTGAGCTGCCATGGGCTACATCTGTGCAGGATTTCTAGTTTATATCCACTAGAGTATCAGTCTCAGAAAAGACCCCTGGGCCCAGATTTTTTTGGTTCTGTTGCTCTCCTTGTAGAGCTCCAGTCCCCTCAAGGTCTTTTTCTCTACCTCTTCTTTCATAAGATTCCCCGCACTCTGCCCAAAGTTTGGCTATGAGCCTAAGCCTCTGCTTTGGTACCCTGCGGGGTAGAGTCTTTCAGAGGTGCTCTGTGGTATAAAGATTTCTTTTCATTTGAAATAGAGATATAAGAGGGTAAGGAAATGCTTTGATGGATAAAAGTGCCTGGTGTGCAAACATGGCAAGTTGAATTTGAATTGCTAGCACCTGTACTAAACAAACAAAACAAACAAACATGTTGGGCATGTTTTGTAATGTTTTGTAATTCATGCCCGTAATCCCTTTGCTAAAGATTAGAGACAGGTGGAGATGTCTAGCCGGCTTGTCTACCCAAGAAAGTGAGTGTTAGATTTGGTAAAAAGACCTGTCTCAAGGGAATAGAGGTGGATCATGATAAAGCATGCTCTGTAATGCCTTCCATAAGTACATGTAAGAATGTGTGCAATTGTACACACTAGTGCACATATGTGCCTCCACTGCATGTACACTTACCACACACACACACACACACACACACACACACACACACACACACACACAAATAAAATAACACAGTGATATATATTTTCTATAACAAAATTATTGTGAGGGCATTTGATGCAAGAGATCTGATTGTGAGGAACTGGAGTAACAAATACGACTACATCACATGAGGAGCCTGAGAAAAAATGGAAGTGGAAGAACTGGACAATTGAGCATTGTGAAGGAGGGACTAGAGCCAGAAAGTATGGATTTGAATCATTGAACTTCAACTTATCCCAGTAAGTTGAGTGTTCTGGAAAATTACTCTCTATGTTTTATTTATCTAAAATGAGGGATTAAAAATTGTTTGCCTTCAGAATGTTACGTGGATTAATAATGGCTCTGAGGAAGAGCTCAATAGAAGTTAAGCTCTACACTCAGCTTAGACATAGACTTGGCGTGAGTAGGAAGCTGAGGGCAGCTGTGAAATCAGGCAGGCTATCCTAGTACTTCACTGGTACAGCTTTACAAGAAAAATACATGTGAAGGGCTGTTGGGAGCGAACATTAATGATTTGACAGAATGCTTATGAGTCTATTGAAATTCTTTATTTCATCTTGATTTAGCTTTGGTAGGCTATATATATCTAGAAATATATCCTCTTTTTTAAATTTTCCAGTTTGGTAGGATAAGACATATAGAAATTTAAAGTACGGCTTTTATGATTCTCTGACTTTCCTTGATGTTTGTTGTAATGTTTTTTTTTTTTCAACCCTAATTTTCTGTATTTGTATACTTTTTTTTGTTAATTTGGACAAAGGTTTGTCAATCTTGTTATTTTTTCAAGGAACCAATTCTTCATTTACTCAATTGTTGTGTTATTTGTTTCTATTTCATTAATTTCAGACCTGATTTTGATCTGTCTCCTTTTTCTTTTCTTTTCTTTTTTTTTTTTGAGGAAGTTGCTTGTTGTTTTTCCAAGGTTTTTTTTTTAGGTATATCATTAAGTTAGAAATCTGAGATATCTATTTAAAAATAATTTCTTCATTTCATAAGGACATAATCAACACTTGCAATTCCTGTGAGTTTCTCTGAGTACATGGGTTTATTGATTTTAAACTTTCCTAAGTAGAGAATGCTTCTTTGGCAGAATGAGTTTACAGATTTCTATCAGTCAATGCATTTGTGGAATGATGGATGTGTTGTGAATGGAAACTGAATTAAGGACTTATGAATTCTGAAATGTTATCTAGTTACTTATATGATTAATGTTGTGTATATACGCTGTAATATTATACATAGATCTTGGGTTATGCCCTCTGGGGTGCACTCTGTGAAATTATCTAGCTAGTTTATGCAATGGATGTCATGTTCCCTTTAGCTTCATCATCCCAGAAAACTTCTACTACATTGGGTTTTAGCCATTCTTCACTTTTCAAGAGTGACTGTTTAGTGCTCCCTTTGTGTCTGATAGTGTCTGATGTGAAGGAAAGGCTAATTCTGAGACATTTTTCATACTTGTAAGTATAAGGAGAAAGAACAGAAGGGAGAAGGAAATCACACTGCAAAGCAAAGGTGGCTGAAAATATTCAGAATGAGATTTGCTGCTACTGTGGAGTAGCTGAGTTCTTATGGCCTCATAAATACATGTCTAATTCCGGTCATGCACCTCCATTATGGAATTACACCTCTCTCACATTTCTCATATTCTTTGATGAAAAACTTTCAAAATGATTTTTTGTTTTTTACATTATTCTCCCATGGAATAGATTCAGAGTTCAACTGGAATAATTTTTCATGTTATGGTAAGATGGCGAAGGGAGGGGTGCAGAGGGAGGCTCCTGCAGAAGGGAGGGGTGGAGAGGGAAGATCCTGCAGAAAGGAGGGAGCATAAGGAAAGATCCCAGATTCTGCTGGTTTGCTGAAAACAGAACACTGGGACAGAGCTATTGGTTTCTCTTTCAGCTTTATGGGTACCTGGGTGTCCAAGGTACTTTCAAGTGTTTTAACTTGTAGGGGTTTCACTTTTTAGCTCTCACTCTGTGGTTACTGAATGCGTGTCTAATGTGGATGTTGACTTTTATGATAGGTCTAGTATCATATTGGGAAACATTCATGGTGTGATAGAAGTGCAACCTCACCCTGTTGTTTTTAAAACAAAATTCCAGATGTTTAATTTTACCAATAAAGACTTAGGAGTCAGGGTGAAAGCCGACTGCCTACTAGATCAGAGAGATAGAGAAAGCACCAGATGACTTTCCTACTCATACAATGTCCTAGAAAGAAAAAACCTTTCCTACTCATCTCATATCCCAGAAAGAAAAATCCCCTCTACAGTCTAATGTTCTAACATGGATTTAAGACACGTGGTTTAAGACCCATCTTTCATTTCATGCCAGTAAGGCAAGTGTGCCTTTGGTAAATTATCATTTGAAAATGTTATTTTTTATTTTTAGCTTTTCATGCCTACTTAACCATTTTAAAAGTAGGGCAGTGGGTACCTTTGAAAGACCAACACCTGTCATGCCCTGCTTATGGACAACCTAGACAGTCTGTGACTGTTCTCAAAAATACCTTTTAATATTTTTCTTAGAAGTATTCTTTATTTTATGTTTTGTTTCTGAGATTGGAAGAATGTTAATCTTTGTTTTCCATTGCTGCAATAAATCACATTCCATAATTCATGGCGATATTAGCTACATATGGCCTTAGTTTTCCTATTTCTCCTTATGGCCCTATACATTCAATCCAGCTTACATTTTGCTTTATCTGAGATAAAGTACCAATCCCTAGAAGCTGAATATTTACTTCCTGAAGAGGCCAATCTGGATTCCAAAGTTTTGGTGAAATAATTGTCACATCTGCCTCTGTGTCTACTAAACCTTCAATTTCAGTGCCATTTATTTGTATTTTCAACTTAAGTCTCTGATCATTTATAGCAGTTTGCCAAAATACTTGTTTTCTCGTGTCTCATGAATTTTTGTTTTATTTATTGAAGCTGTTTTGTTCTTGACTATATCCAGAGCAAAGTTGTGTTTAACAACAGTCATTAAATCATTTAATGGTCTGTGAATGAGTTTCTCTGTTGCTGACAGGGAATTATTGAATCAAATTTGATGTCTGGGCATGCAGGAGGCTCCCTCAGGAATTTCTCAATGGCAAAGGGTTATCTTACCTATCCCTTGTTGATCTACATTCCTTAGTCCAGTGCTGGACTTTGTCACACCTTCTGCATGCTCTAGAACGCTGAGGCCTTCTTTTTGGATTATTTCTAGAAAAAAAAAAAACAAACAAAAAAACAACAACATTGTTTCTAGGAATGCCTTGCCTACAATCCCTTTTCAAATGACTTTGCTTACCACAATTAAAACATCCAACATTTTTATTTTTCTTAAAACTTAGAAATTACTTCTCCTGTCAGAGTAGCATCATAAATGTGAGATTCAGTATCAGCCGTATCTCTAATCCATTCCTCCCTTGGTGCTGATCCTGCCTTTAAAAGTCTAATCACCCTTTTGCATTCTGAATTACCATTTTCAAAAGTCAAAGATTCAGTGCTACACCTACTCCAGCGTTGTCAGTGTAGCATATCAATAGATTACGCTACTAGACAGGAGATATGTTTCCCTCGGGAATAGGCTCCCTGGAGGTCACTGGCAATGTGTTTCCCCCAACCACCTAAGCCAAAAAGACGTATTCCGAGATTTCTACGCTTCCTCGGTTGCGGGGTTGGATTAATGAGCCTTTTGTTCTTTCTCTGTGATTCTTGAAACAGCACAATTAACTATTCAAGGAAACATATCTTTGATAGATTATTAAAAGCTTTAGCAAGAATAGAGTGGAAGAAAAATAAATTTTTAAAAGAAGTAATGAATCAGATTCAGTATCAGAAAGCATTACAAGAGTAGTGAAAAAATAGTGGGCTCCTCTTTAGGAAAAGATAGCATAAAAAAGTACAGCTGGCTCGAGGGTGTCCCCCTTGGCGTCTTATTTCTAAGGAAGATCGTAAATCTTTAGCAAGACATATGGAAGGATGGTTAACAAAGGTGTATTTAGACTTTAATGCAGAGAAAGACTTTGGCTGGTATCCGACCTGGCTTGGAGGACTATTACGCTCCTGACTTTCCCCTTCACCAGTTAGCAATAATGAAACTGCAGTTTGAGGTTTTTTGTTTTCTGTTTGCTTTGATCAAAAAGTTCCTAGGCCAAGATTTCTTGTGGGCACTGTTTTATGTTTGGCTACACTTTCGAGTTAAAATGTAAACTTTGTATTCTTGGTAAAAATCTAAGTGTTCTGGGAAGTATGCCAACTTTAAGGTATTTCCTTATGTAATTACTATAAAATTATTAGCTTGACTTCAGTAAAATTGCATCAGAGTCAAAGCTATCTCGGCGTCATCTCTGACTGTCATTTGTTGAAACCATGCCTTCCTGATATCTAAGCCTCTGATTTCTCACTAGTGTGGGACTCCAGCTGGGTCAGTCCATGACAATTCAATTAATATTTGACTTGTGAATCTGATAGTTTTCTATTTACAACTGATGCCAATCTTTGCAAAAAAAAAAAAAAAAAAATCAGTTAAGTCTTCTTTTGGGCCTTGTATAATTTTAGTAAATGACTCAGACCTTTTTCCTGATTCTTCAACCTTATCCCAAGCATTTAGAACTGCTAAACAACCTAGTGCCAAGGTGATCATCAAATGCAAGCTGCCTCTGTAAATTTCAAAAGACTATACACCCAGCAGATCCAACATGGCAGTGGCCAGCACGCACAGTATCTTAGGGACAGAGGATCTGAAACTCCAAAATTGGTGAGTGGAGGGGCAGCTAAAGCCAGAACATTGACATGGAGACTTCCTGGGCCAGAGCCACAACCCGTGAGCTGAGAACGTTTGGATCCAGGTTACCTGCGAACTTCTCTGGGGACTGATAGCAGCAAATATTCAACGTCCCTGCACTTCCCCTTGTCAGGGTCCCCTCCTTTGCAGAGGTGGTTCACAGTGGCCCTTGCTCCTAGCACAGAACTCCCTGCTTGGTAACTGAGACAGTAGAGGCGGGCCTCCCAGTCCCTCAGTGGCAGGCAGCTGTATGGCCTCCCAGCAGGCCTCTGTACTGTCCTCCAAGTTCTGGGGCTGTGGCTGGACTCCCAGCAGGCTGCTATACCAGTCTCCAAGTTCTGCTGCTGCAGCACCACTGAGCTGACCGATCTACAGTTGCATTTGCCCCGGCAGGCACAAATCTGACAATAGAGAACAGGGGGAACCCCTGTGTTTTCTGATTAGGCATTCTAGAGAGTGAGTGCGCCTTCAAGAGAGTGCGTGCTGAGGCCCAGATCCAGGGTCCCTCTACACTAATAGCTAGACATTGGATCCCTCCCACCCACAGCCTGACCATGGCAACACAGGGATTCTTGGGACAGCGTTTTCAACATTGAAGCTCCATTCTGTGGGTCTACCAGTGGAGCCCAGGCAAACAATTCCTGTAGCCCAGACAGATCTGAATACTAGAAGGACAGCATGACAGGCACAAGTAGAGGCACAATTAGTGGCATGTAGAGAGAAAACAAACAAAATATAGGGGCCATCATAGAAAGACAGGAATCCACATTCAAACAAATGAAGGACATGGTGCAAGACATGAAAACAGAATTAGAATCAATAAAGGAAACACAAGCAGAGAAAACCCTGGAGCTGGAGAACTTAGAGAAAAGATCAGGAACCACAAAGGTAAGCAAAACCAACAGAATACAAGAGATGAAAGAGAGAATCTCAGGTGCTGAAGATATACTTGCAGAAATTGATACTTTTCTCAAAGAAATAGCAAAATTGGAAAAGTTCCATACATAAAACATCCAAGAAATCAAGGACACCATGAAAAGACAAACTCTAAGCATAATAGGAATTGATGAAGAAGATTCCAGGCTCCAAGGTTCAGAAAATATTTTCAAGAAAAGCATTGAAGAAAATTTTTCCAACTTAAGAAAGAGATGTCCATAAACATACAAGAGGCCTACAGAACACCAGCTAGACTAGACCAGAAAAGAAACTCCTCATGTCACATCATAGTCAAAACAATAGATCTACAAAACAAAGAAAAAATATTAAAAGCATCAAGAGAAAAAGGCCAAGTAACATAAAAAGGTAGACTTATCAGAATCACACCAGACTTCTCAACAGAATTATGAAAGCCAGAAAGGCCTGGGCAGATGTCATGCAGACTCTAAAGTACCACAGATGCCAACCCAGACTACTATACTCAACAAAGCTTTAAATCAACATAGATGAAAAAAACAAAATATTCCATGACAAAACTACACTTCAACAATATCTATTTAGCAACCCAGCCCAACAGAAGATACTAGAAGGAAAACTCCAATTCAACGAAAACAACTACACCCAAGAAAACATAGGATATAGATAACTTCACAACAAAAAATTAAAAGAAAACAAGCAATGAAACACATAACTCCACAATAAATACCAACTTCACAATAAAAGGAACTAGCATTCATTGGTCACTATTTTCTATCGACATCAATGGACTGAACTCTCCAATAAAAAGACAGACTAACAGAATGGTTGCAGAAACAGGATCCAACATTCTGCTACATCCAAGAAACACACATCTGCAACAAAGATAAACATTATCCCAGAGTAAAAGGCTGGAAAAATGTTTTTCAAGCAAACAGACCCAGAAAACAAGCTGGGGTAGCTATTCTAATATATAATAAGATAGATTTTCAACCAAAATTAATCAAAAAAGATGAGGAAGGGCACTTCATTCTCATCAAAGGTAAAGATGTACCAGGAGGACATCACAATTCTGAACATCTATGCCCCCAATACAAGAGCACCTACATTTGTAAATGAAACATTATTAAAATTTAAACCACATCGATACCAACACCTTAATAGTGGGAGACTTCAATACTCTCACCAAGGGACAGATCATGTAGACAGAAACTAAATAGGGAAATAATGACATAGAGGTCCTAATTAAAATGGACCTAATAGATGTCTACAGAATGTTTCCTCCAAATTCAAAAGAGTACACCTTTTTTTCAGCACCTCACGGAACCTTCTCCAAAATAGACCATATAGTTGGTCACAAAGCAAGTTTCAGCAGATACAAGAAAATTGAAATATTCGCTTGTATCCTATCTGACCACCATGGACTAAACCTGGATTTCAACAACAACAGAAATAGCAAAAAGCCACAGATACATGGAAACTGAGCAACTCACTACTCAATGACAGCTGAGTTATGGAAGAAACAAAGAAAGAAATCAAAGACTTCCTTGAATTCAATGAAAATGACAGCACAACATTCCAAACTTATGGGGCACAATGAAAGCAGTGCTAAGAGGAAAATTCCTAGCACTAAGTGCCTGCAAGAAGAAATTGGTAACATCTCATACAAGCAACTTAGTGGCTCATGTGAAAGCCCTAGGGGAAAAAAAAGAAGCAGACACACCCAAGAGGAATAGACAGCTGGAAATAATCAAACTCAGGGCTGAAATCAATAAATTAGAAATGAATAAAACTATTCAAAGAATCAATGAAACCAAGAGCTGGTTCTTTGAGAAAATCAAGATAGACAAATCCTTAGCCAAACTAACTAAAATGCAGAGAGAAACTATCCAAATCAGCAAAATCAGAAAAAAAAGGGGGACATAACAACAGAAACTGAGGAAATCCAAACAATCATTAGGTCTTACTGCAAAAGCCTATATACAACAAAAATTGAAAATCTAAATGAAATGGACAATTTTCTTGATAGATTCCATTTACCAAAATTGAATCAAGACCAGGTAAATAGATTGAATAGTCCTATATCCCCCAAGGAAATAGAAGCAGTCATCAAAAGTCTCCCTTCCTAAAAATCCCAGGGCCAGATGGTTTCAGCACAGAATGCTACCAGACCTTCAAAGAAGAGCTAACTCCAATTCTCTTTGAACTATTGCACAAAATAGAAAAAGAAGGAACATTACCAAACTCATTTTATGAATCCATAGTAACCTTGATACCTAAACCCCACAAAGACCCAACAAAACTAGAGAACTTCAGTCCTATCTCTTTTATGAACATTCATGCAAAAATACTCAATAAAGTACTTGCAACCCAAATCCAAGAACACATAATATATATCATCCACCATCACCAAGTAGGCTTTATTCCAGGCATGCAAAGGTGCTTCAATATATGGAAATCCATCAATGTAATCAATAAACAAACTGAAGAAGAAAAACACAACCATCTCCTTAGACGCAGAAAAAACATTTGACAAAATCCAACAGCCATTCATGTTTAAAGTCTTGGAGAGATCAGGGATACAAGGCACATACCTAAACATAGTAAAGACAATATACAGCAAGCCGATAGCCAACATCAAACTAAATGGAGACAAATCTAAATCCATCCCACTGAAATCAGGGACAAGGCAAGGCTGCCCACTCTCTCTGTATCTCTTTGACATAGTACTTGAAGTCCTAGTAGCTTTTTTAAAAAAAAATTAATTGTTTTATTATTAGTTACATTTTATTAACTCTGTATCCCAGCTGTATCCCGCTCCCTTATTCCCTCCCAATCCACCCCCCCATCTCCTCCCTGCCCCATTCCAAGTCCATTGATTGGGGAGGACCTCCTCCCCTTTCATCTGACCCTGTTTTATCAGGTATCTTCAGGACTGGCTGCAAAGTCCTCCTTCGTGGCCTAGCAGGACCACTCCTCCCTTGGGTGGTGGGGAGGTCAAAGAGCCTGCCATTGAGTTCCTGTCAGATATAGTCCCTGTTCCCCTTACTATGGGAAACCAATTGGTTACTGAGCTACCATGGGCTACATCCGAGCAGAAGTATCCCAGAAGGAGAAAGACAAACATGATATATACTCGCTTATATAGACCTACAAGATATGATAAACATAATGAAATCTATATACCTAAAGAAGATAAACAAGAAAGCAGACAAGGGGTAAGATGATCAATCCTCACTTAGAAAGACAAATGGGATGTGCATTGGATGTATGACAGGAGTCTACTGCAGAAGGCGTCTGAAAGATTCTTCCTAGCAGTGTTTCAAAGCAGATACTAAGACTCATAACCAAGCCTTCAGCAGAGTGCAGGGAATCATATGAAAGAAGGGGGAGTTAGTATGATGTGGAAAAGATAGTAGCTCCACAAGGACCAAATATATCTGGGCACAGGGGTCTTTTCTGAGTCTGACACTCCACCAAGGACCATATATGGATATAACCTAGTGTACACACTCACTTATAAGTGGGTATTAGACATATAATACAGGATAAACATACTAAAATCTGTACACCTAAAGAGGCTAATCAAGAAGGAGGAACCTGGATAATATGATCAATCCTCATTCAGAAAGACAAATGGGATGGACATTGGAAGAAGGAGAATACAGGAAACAGGACAGGAGCCTACGCCAGCGGACCTCTGACTCTATCCAGTAGTGTCTCAAAGTAGGTGCTGAGTGAGACTCATAACCAAACTTTGGGCAGAGTGCAGGAAATCTTATGAAAGAAATGGGAGATAGTAAGACCTAGAGGAGATAGGAGCTCCACAAGGAGAGCAACAGAACCAAAAAATCTGGGCCCAGGGGTCTTTTCTGAGACTGATACTCTAACCAACGACCATACATGGATATAACCTACAACCCCTGCACAGATGTAGCCCATGGCAGCTCAGTCTCCAAGTGAGTTCCCTAGTAAGGAGAACAGAGACTGTCTCTAACATGAACTCAGTGGCTGGCTCTTTGATCACCTCCCCCTAAGTGGGGAGCAGCCTTTCAGGTCACAGAGGAGGACAATGTAGCCAGTCCTGATGAGACCTGATAAGCTAGGGTCAGAAGGAAGGGGAGGAGGACCTCTCTTATCAGTGGACTAGGAGAGGGGTATGGGAGGAAATGAGGAAGGGTGGGTGGGATTGGGAGGAAATGAGGGAGGGGCTACAGCTCAGATACAAAGTGAATAAAATGTATTTAATATATTTTTTATTTTTTTAAATAATCATTTTTTTTATTAATTGTACTTTATTCACTTTGTATCCCCCCCTGTGGTTCCCTCCCTCCTTCCGTCCCAATTTCTCCCTTCCTCCACCCTCTGCATGCATGCCCCTCCCCACGTCCACTGATAGGGGAGGTCTTCTTTTCCTTCCTTCTGATCCTAGTCAATTAGGTCTCATCAGGAGTGGCTGCATTGTCTTCTTCTCTGGCCTGGTATGGCTGCTTCCCCTTCAGGAGGAGGTAATTAAAGAGCAGGCCAATCAGTTCATGTCAGAGACAGTCCCTGTTCCTATTACAATGGAATCCACTTGGATACTGAACTGCCATGGGCTACATCTGCGCAGGGGTCTTAGCCAGAAGCTGGAAACAGCCCGGATGCCCCTCAGTGGAGGAATGGATGCACAAATTGTGGTATATCTACACAATGAAATATTACTCAGCAATAAAAAAAACAAGGAAATCATGAAATTTGCAGGTAAATGGTGGGATCTGGAAAAGATCATCCTGCGTGAGCTATCCCAGAAGCAGAAAGAGGCACACGCTATATACTCACTCATATAGACATATAATATAGGATAAACCTACTAAAATCTGTACACCTAAAGAAAGTAATCAAGAGGGAGGACTCTTGCTAAAATACTCAATTCCTATCCAGAAAGGCAAAGAGGTATAAAAAATTTTTAAAGCCTATACACCACAAAATTTGAAAATCTAAATGAAACATACAATTTTCATGATTGATTCCACTTTCTAAAGCTGAATCAACATCAGGTAAATAAATTAAATAGTCCTACGTTCCCTAATGACATAGAAGCAATCATCAAAAGTCTCCCATCCAAAAAAGCCCTGGAACAGATGGTTTCAGTGCCAATTTCTGCTAGACTTTCAAAGAAGGGCTAATAGTAATACTCTTCAAACTATTCCACAACATAGAAACAGAAGGAACATTACCAAACTCATTCTATGAAGCGACAGTCGCCTTGATACCTAAACCACACAAAGATCCAAGAAACAAAGAGAATTTCAGACCAAGTTTCCTTATAAACATTGATGCAAAACAAAAACAAAAACAAAAATAAAACAACTCAATAAAACACTTGCAAACCAAATCCAAGAATGCATCAAAGATATCATCCACTATGACCAAGTAGGCTTCATCTCCATTATGCAGGGGTGTTTCACTCTATGGGAATCCATCAATGTAATCTGCATATAAACAAACTGAAAAAAAAAAGCCCCACATGATTATCTCTTTAGATGCTGAAAAAGCATTTGATAAAATTCAACACCCTTTCATGTTCAAAGTCTTGGAGAGATCAGGGATACAAAGCACCTACCTAAACATAGTAAAAGGCTGTATACAGCAAGCCTATAACCAACATCAAACTAAACAGAGAGAAACTTAAAACAATTCCACTGAAATCAGGGACAAGGCGAGGCTGCTCACTCTCTCAATATCTTTTTAATATAGTACTTGAACTCTAGTTAGAGCAATAAGACAACTAAAAGAGATCAAGGGTATTCAAATCAGAAAAGAAGAAGTCAAAGTATCATTATTTGCAGATGATATGATGGTTTACATGCGTGAACCCAAAAATTCAACCAGAGAACTCCTTCAGCTGATAAACACTTTTGGCAAAGTGGCTGGCTACAAAAACTCAAAAGAAAAATCAGTTGTCTTCCTACATATGAATGACAAATGGGCTGAGAAAGAAATTAAAGAAACAACACCCTTCACAATAGCCACAAAAACATAAAGTATCTTGGTGTAACTCTAACCAAGCAAGGAAAAGATTTGTATGAAAAAAACTTCAAGTCTTTGAAGAAAGAAATTGAAGAAGATAGGAGAAGATGCAAAGATCTCCCATGCTCATGGATTGGTAGGATTAACACAGTGAAAATGGCCATCTTACCAAAAGCAATCTACAGATTCAATGGAATTCCCATCAAACTACCAACACAATTCTTTACAGACCTTGAAAGAACAACTCTCAATTTATGTTTTTCATGTGGAAAAACATAAAACCCCAGAATATCTATAACAATCCTCTACAATAAAATATCTTCTGGAGTTATCACCATCCCTGATCTCAAGCTGTACTAGAGAGCAACAGTAATAAAAACTGCATGGTTGGCATAGAAACAGACTGGTGGACCAATGGAATCAAATAGAAGACCCAGAAATAAACCTATATGCCTATGGACACCTGACTTTTGACAAAGATGCCAAAGCCTTTTAACAGAAAAAAGACAGCATCTTCAACAAATGATGTGGGTCTAACTGGATGTCTACATGTAGAAAAATGCAAATAGACCATATCTATTACCCTGCACACAATTAAAGTCCAAGTGGATCAAAGACCTCAACATAAAACCAGACACATTAAATCTGTTGGAAGAAAACGTGGGGATGAGTTTCTAACACTTTGGCACAGGAGACAACTTCCTGAACAGAACACAAATCAGGCTCTAAGATCAACAATCAATAAATGGGATCTCATGAAACTGAAAAGTTTGTGTAAAGCAAAGGACAGTCAAAGGAAAGAACAAAACTACAGTCTACTGGATGGCAAAAGATCTTCACCAACCCTACATCTGATAGAAGGCTAATATCCAGAATATATAAAGAACTCAAGAAATTAGACAACAACAAACCAAATAAAATGATTAAAATAATGGGATCCAGAGCCAAGCAAAGAAGTCTCAACAGAGGAATATTGAATAGCAGAGAAACACTTAAAAGAAATGTTCAGCATCCTTAATCATCAGGAAAATGTAAATCAAAGCAACTCTGAGTTTCCATGTTATACTATCAGACTGGCTAAGTACAAAAACTCAAGTGACAATACATGCTGGAGAGGATGTGGAGAAGGGGAACCCTCCTCCATTGCTGGTGGGAGTGCAAACTTGTACAACTATGGAAATTAATCTGGTGCTTTCTCAGAAAATTGGGAATAGAACTACCTCAAGATCCAGCTATACCACTCCCGAGCATATACCCAAAAGATGCCCCACCATTCAATAAGGACATTTGCTCAACTATGTTCATGGTAACTTTATTTGTAACAGCCATTACCTGGAAACAACCTAGATGTCCCTCAATGGAGGGACATTGTGGTACATTTACACAATAGAATTCTATTAAAAAACAAGGAATCCATGAATTTGCAGGCAAATGGATGGAGCTATAAGAAATCATACTGTGTGAGGTAACCCAGAAACAGAAAGACAGGCATGGTATATACGCATTTATAAGTGGATATTAGATATATAATATAAGATAACAATACTAAAATCTACAGCCTTGAAGAGGCTAAACAATAAGGAGGACCCTAGGGAGGATTTTTAAATCTTATTCAGAATGGCAAACAGGACACCAGAAGTAGTGGAAGAGAGGGAACAGGACAGGAGCCTACTCTAGAGGGTCCTCTAAAAGGCTCCACCCAACAGGGAATCGAAGCAGATGCTGAGACTCACAGCCAAATTTTGGGCAGAGCTCCCGGAGTCTTGTGGAAGAAGGAGGTGGGAAGGGATAGAAGTACCCAGAGGGGAGAGGAGTTCCACAAGAAGACCAACAATGCTAACAAAGCTGAGCCCTGGGGGTCCTGCAGAGACTGATGCATCAACCAAGGACCATTCATGGAGAGGACCTAGACCTCCCTGCTCAGAGAGATCTGATTGGCAACTCAGTTTCCGCGTGGGTACCCGAGTAAGGTGAACAGGGGCTGTCTCTGTCATGAACTCAATTGCTTGCTCTTTGTTCACTTGCTCATTGCAATGCGGCCTTGCCAGGCCACAGAGGAAGAGGATCCAGGCAGTCTTGATGAGACTTGATAAGCTAGGGTCAGATGGCAGGGGAGGAGAACTAACCCCTTTCAGTGGACTAGGGGAAGGGAATGGGGGAAGAGGGAGGGCCCGGCACAAGCCCTCTGCTCTTTGTCAAATCTCACAGAGGGTTTTTCTTCTCTGTAATCCTGGCATGGTGCAGTCTGCCTTAAAAATATCACCGTGAGCATTAGAGATGACCCGAGACACGCGTGATACCTTTGGCACAATCAACACACATTGAGTCTGCGTCTGTCGGTTCCTTTTCAAATAGCCGGTTGTTCATCGCTTCTGCTAGGCTCCACTTACGGGTATGTGCAGATGTTTCCAAAGCGCATAAGAAATAGCACACCTCGAAACGCAAGATAAGATGGGAGCTTTGGATAAACTTTGGTTTTGTGAGACAGGAGACGGAAATGAGTTTTAGTACAGTCTAATAAATGCAAAGAGAGATTTTAAGCCAGGAAGATAAGACGAGACAGGAGCAGCGCCCACCCAACTTGACAAAGAAAGCATTAAAACCCCGTTCATCAGCGTTGCACGAGCTACGGTTTGTTCACTGTCAGACACGTGGTCGGATGTTCGGGTTTATACATTTTAATAGAGAACGAGAAGGATCAGTGATAACATCCAGCGTTCCTCGGGAAAAGATTGAAGCACAGACTGGAGTTAGGAAGGGGCAAAACACAAGTGCTTCATTTTCAGGAGTGATTCCGGCTTCTTAGTACTGAGCTCCACCATGGAATGTTTGACACTCTGCTCTTTAAGGCCTTCTGGATTGCCCTCTTCGAGGGCTGCAGTAGTAGCGGCAACAGCAGTAGTATAAGCCAAGTTATAGATGAACTTCAATCTTTTGGTATGGACCATCTTAAACCATCTTCGGAAGGTTTGTTTGATGGTTGAAGAGGCTATTTTATTGGCTATTTCTTTGAAAAGTTTACGGGTTTTTTCTGCCAACAGTTTGATCACAGGGTCTTCCTCCCGGGTCACTCTTTCAATAACTGTAACAGCAGAGAGAGGTCCTTACGTCAAGGTCTCGCTGGCTCCAACCAACATTAAGTTTCTAAGCAGCCATCTTTCACCAAGTGGTTCTCCCCTTTGTCTCCCTCTGACCCCTGTAACTCTTCCCCAACCTTCTCTTGACTAGCATGATCTATTAAAGAAAAATAAAAATGGTCACCAAATGTATGGCATACATATATGCTAAGCATTCTGCCCAGTATGGTAAGGAGGGACTCGTGTATATTGTATTGGTAACAGCCAAGTAGAACAATAGAATAGGTCCAAGTGCTAATTAATAGGAAAATGATTAATATTAAGATTATTGCGAAATATAATAGCACACGTATTTTAATTTAATGAGGTCAATGCATAGTCTTTGGAATGGAAATATGCTTATGATAAATAGCCTTGAACTTGTAGCTTCAAACTGCCCAATGGCTGGGACTGGGGGGGGGAAGAGCCATGTTATTATCTTTTTCTTTTTCCTTTTGGATAAAAGAAATAGAATAAGGAAGAATATTTTAGAAAAGAAAAGGAGAGAAGGAGAAGAGTATGAGCTTAAGAAGGATTAAGGGGGAAGTGCAGGCCTTGGCGTTTAGCAGGTGGTCAGAAGTTTTGAATGGATGAAAGAGACCAAACGGATGAAGGCGAGGCAACGATGCTGCCAGTGGGCACACTCTTTAGAGCAACTGTGCCACCCTGGTAGAGACGGTGACAGGGGAGGTGACTGCGAGAGTACAGTGTGGAAGTACATAGGAAATCCTCGACCTTCCAGCAGTGTTGTGAACTTGAAATTTCTCTGAATAATAGTGGACTTTAAAAAGGGAAAAAGGAAGAAAGGAGGGAAAGAAGAAAGGAAGGGAGGGAGGAAGAGAAAAGAGAGGTGGAGAGCTATCCTAGCTGTTTTCTTTCAAAGCTTTTGTTTTAGATTTAGGTTTTTACGTTTGTGGACGGTGTGCCTGAGTGTATGTATGTGCAGTCATGACTACCTGGTGCCCGAGGAGGTCAGCAGAGGATCCCCTAGAAATGGTGGCGTGGATAGTTGTGAATCACCGTGTGGGTCCTGGTCATTGAACTCTGGCCCTCTGCAAGAACAAGTGCTTCCAAGTGCTGATCCAGCTCTCTAGCCCGCCCCATCCGCTACTTTATCTAAAGAGGCAGCAGAGAGATGCAAGGAGAGAGCAGTGCCCGGGACCCAGGTCATTACCCTTCTTTTTTTGCCTCCCCCCTTTACATGTTAGTATTTACTAACATGTATAATTCATGAGGAAAGAGCCAACTTTATTTACTAGAGTTGCCCAACAACTACATGGTGTTATCACAAAGGACATGTTGGAAAAATATTTGCGGATATGTAAGTGAATGACTCCTGAAAGTCCAGTAGCCTCTCAAGTTTGTAGGATGATAATTAGATTTCAGACAATGAGATAAATTTGGAGACTGAAACAGAGGTAATAAGAGAGATAGAATAGGGAGAGAGAGAAAATGCGCCTTAACCTAGTACTTCTACTGATTTTCTCAACCGTAAACCCACCATCATCTGATTCTCATCCTGTAACGCTTACCATAGAACCCTTGTTTGATAGAATGAAAACAGTGAATTTATTTGGATCTATATTTGTAGACCTCAAGCTTACCCTCAATCATGGTGTCAATTTCATCTCTGAGTAGTAAATGTGCTCCCGATTTCCCCAGGTACCCTGTGTGTAACAGATAAGCAGAGTTAGACCAAAATAAACTATCAAATACATTTCTGTTGTGATCTTGCTAGATCTTAGCTTCTCCTTAAACTATCTTTTATTATTTAATGAAATTATTCAATGAAATAATTATTATTTAATGAAAACTTAAAATATGTGTATGCAGAATGACCATAAAGTGAACACACTTTAGCTCCCATGTAGGTTCACACTCCACAAACCTTCCACAAGCCTTTTGCAAGTTCCTTCACATTTCAGAATGTGTTTTAGGGTGCTATTATCTTTGTTCAACAGAGTTTTGTGAGATGTGCCCATGTTCCTTTTTGTAGCAATGGCGCATGTGTTTCCATTGTTACATGCATAGTAGAGATTTTTTGAAACACAGCCTAGCTATTGGCTCATTTTGTTTACACATAGCCTATTGTGTACTGCTCTAGTTCTTGGTGGACCCTGGGAGAATGGAGCCACAGACTAAAGTCTCATGCAATAGCTGACTTTATTCAGAGCATCAAACAAGTTATATTGAGGGTTAAGAAGAGTTACACACAATGGAGTACTACTCAGCTGTTGCAAAAAAAAAAAAAAATTACGTCATGGAATTTTGATAGAACCAGAAAAATAATCCTGAGTGAGGTAACCCAGACCCAGAAAGACAAACTTGGTATGTACTCACTTAGAAGGGGACATTAGCCTTAAAGTAAAGGATAATAATGCTATGATCCCAGAGACCCAGAGATGTTAGATGACGAGGAGGACTCAAGGAGGAAGACTCATGAATCTCCTTGGGTAGATTTCGAGGGTTGACTGGGAGTGGAGGTGGTGATGTGGGACAGGAGGAACCAGATGGGGAGGAGGGCAGATGAAGGGAGAGAGTCCTGAGAGAGATGGCTGGAATTGTGGGGTGTTTCTGGGCAAGGTAGAAATGTAGTGCAATGGAAACTCCTAGTGCAATGGGAATCCACGAGAGTGCCCCCAGTGAAGGCTCCTAGGAATGGGGGATACGGAGAGATTGGGGCAATAACCTAGCCACAAAACTTTTGACCTACAATTTGTCCTGCCTGCAAGATACAGTAGGCTGAACTCAGTGAACCCTGCAGAGGAGGATGAGGGATTGTAGGAGCCACAGGCATCAAGGACACTGTAAGAAAATGGCCCACAGAATCAACTAACCAAAGCTCATAAGTGCTCACAGAGAATGAACAGACCGTCAGGGAGACTGTCTGGGTCTGATGTGGTCCTCTGCATCTATGTTACAGTTGTGTAGCTTGATATTCTTGTGAGACTACTAACAGTAGGTGTGTGGGTGTCTTTGAGTCTTTTGTCTGCTTTGGGGACCTTTTTTCTCCTACTGGGTTGTTTCATCCTGCCTTGATGTGAAGGGAGGGGCCTAAGCTTGTTAGAACTTGATGTGTCATGTTTGGTTGATATCCCTGAGAGGCCTAACCCTTTTCTGAAAGGAGAGGAGAAGGAGTGGCTGTGGGGGAGAGGGTTCATGGTGGCAGGGACTGGGAGGAGAGTGGGCAGGGGAAATATATGAGAGAAGAATAAATATAAAAGAAGGAAAAGTTGTTGTTGAGAGCCAAGGGACCCACACAAACCCTACAGGGGATTGTCTTCCGCATTAGAATTCACGAATCTTCCATCAATGTGTAGTCTTGATTTAAATTCGTGTAACTGTGGGTTTCTACTTCTGGTCCATAGTAAATCAAAAGAAGTTCAAGGAGTTACAAAGAAAAATAAAAAGAGTTACGTGAATAAAGTGTACAATCACAAGGGCAAGCTGCACAATGGCAAAAATGTGTTTTTTCCATATAGGCAAATAAACAAATAACCAGTTGTAATGAATAATCTGAAGTAAGCTCACTTCTGTCCACATCTCTGAGGGGCAGAAAAGCATAAACCATCAACGAGTCTATGGTTTGGTTTTGTTTTGTTTTTCTTCAGAAACTGAGTCATTAGACTCTTGTCTTGGGTTTTTGGAGTTTCCCTACGAATACTCAGAAATCTCCTTACAGAACTCCGTTCCTCAGTGTACAGCTACATGTAAGCGGTCCATGTTCCAGCAAATAACTTCCCACCGATTCTCATGTGAGCAACTCTATTTAAACTCTCTCACACACAAAAGGCCCAAAAGTGAGAGCAGGGCCTGCCGGGGAACAGGCCTTCAGGGAGAGTCAGAGAGATGAGACCAGGTAACGGAGAGCAAGGAGGATAAACATCGTTATGTACATGCATGAAATGATCACAGTTGGGCACGCAACTCAGCCGACAAGTGCCTACATGATCTCCAGAACTACAGCTTACAGCAACAACAATAAAAAGACCCGTTCTGCATCTTGATGGCTGTTACCAAATTGTCCTCATTCGTAGCATCAGAATGATGAAAACTCTTTTCTGTCCTCCCCTGTCAGGGTCAGAACTACATAACACAACAGGGTAAAAACAACGGCACCTTCAGCTTCCTAGATGCCTATCAACTGCTGAACAGACAATGATAGACGTGGTACAGTTGTACCATGAGGTTTTATTCACCTGCTAAGAAAAAAGATAAAATTATGAAAATTCCCAGTAAATGGACAGAGCTAGAGGCTTGAGGCAATCATCCTGAGTGAGGAGACTCAGTCCCAGAAAGACAAACATCTTGTATTTTCTCCTATATGTGGATGTTTAGGTATGTTTAGGTGTTTCATAGATAATACCCACAGAGTTCAGGTAGTTAGCAAGAGCACATTTCCAAGGAAGTGGAAATAAAATACAGTCATGCACTGCTTTCTTAGTGAAGCTGTGGAAATTTTATTCTTAAATGACAATTCTTAATATTATTTACCTTTCTTAACCAAATTGTTTTCTGTGGTTTTTAATTTGGATTTTAACTTTGCAGTGTTTTTTTTTTTAATTGCAAAATGTTTTATTTTTACAGTTAGAAATCTTTTCTTATGGCGCATATCGTGAATTTTCATGTAGAAAGCTCCTCTGCCTTGTGGCTATCAAGTGCATTTTCCATGTTTGTCAAATTATTTTGTTATAACTATTATTGTAAAATAAATTATTATTTTCAGCATCAGCATTGAAACTTTGCCTACTGGTATTTGCTTAATGCAAGAGTGAATATATATACACGTATTCCATATGATTTACCAGGTGTCCATACATTTAAAGAATATTCCACATAATCCATATTTAATCACTGTCAAAGTCTGTGGCTTACTCTTTAAAATCTTATATAACTTGGAGGTTATTTCCCAGTGTTATTTTGTTCCATTTTCCTGTCTGTTCATTGCATGTGATCTTTAGTTATTGTGGCTAAGCTGACACCTGGCCCTGATGCTTTGGGTTGGAATCTTCACTGTTTTTACCCATAACTTTTTATATTAACTAGGAATCGATGCATCAGCTTTGAAGACAAACTGTTGATATATGTATAGGCTAAAAAAAGCCTCAGGACTCGAAATTTTATTCCTTCCTTCTCAAGTAGAATTCATGCTCTACTCATTTCTGAAGTTTTGTTTTCTTCAGTAATGTTCGTAAGCAGTCTTCATGCGTGCTGTGCCCCCACTTCAGAGTTTGTATTTCTTTATTCCCGCCATCCTCTTTTCCTTCCTCTTTCTTCCTCTATCATCTTCTGTTCTTCTTTGTTTGTTTGAGACAGGGTTTCTCTGTGTAGCCTTGGCTGTCCTGGACTCACTTTGGAGACCAGGCTGTCCTCAAGCTCACAGAGATCCGCCTGCCCCAGCCTCCCTGAGGGCCGGGATCACAGGCTTGCTCCTTCCGCCACACGCAGCTCACCTTCTAGTCTTCTTTCTTTTCCAGCCCCCCCCCCATCCTGCCCTCACCGTATTTCTTCTCGCTCTCCTTCTCTCCCGTTTTTTCCTCTGTCATTTTTTCCTTATTTCTTTTTTTACCCATTATAAATGAGATCATTTCTTCCTGTATATTTCCTACTGGCTACTTGTTTTTTTTTTTATTAATTTATTTTTATTAGTTACAGTTTATTCACTTTGTATCCCAGCTGTAGTCCCCTCCTTTGGCCCCTCCCTCACCTCCTCCCATGCACCTCCCCCTGTCTACTTATAGAGGAGGTCCTCCTCCCCTTCCATCTGACCCTAGTCTATCAGGACTAACTGCATTCATTGTCTTCCTCTGTGGCCAGGTAAGGCTGCACCCCCCTGAGGGGGAGGTGATCAAAGAGCAAAAAGTGCCTTGAACTCATTGGCACAGGAGACAACTTCCTGGACAGGACAGTTTTCCTTTTCTGTGATGCTTATTTGTTATCTTTCCTCACACTTGTCCCCTAGGGTATAAAATCTTACTTTTATGGGATTTGCATTGTTTCATCAAATATATTATACACATTTATAGGTACATTCAATCTTTATTTTAAAGTTTTTGACTCACAGAATTACTTATTGTGAATCTCATCTGTTTGGTAAAAATATTTTCTATTTTTTTCTAATTTTTGAGGGGGTATTTTTCCTTCAATTACCTGTACAGAAAATGATACCACCCTTTTATGAAAAATTTATTTATTGGGATTCCACAGTTTTAATCCACAGAGAGGGAAAACTCCAGGTTGTTCAAGAGATTGTATTGATTTGAAAAAAAGTTATAGAATTCTGGGTCTGTGTCTCTGTCTGTCTCTCCTTGTCTTCCTCCTCTTCTCCCCCTTCTCCTCTTCCCTTTTCCCTTTCTTCCTTTCCCTCCCCATCTCCCTTCTTCTCCCCTGTCCTTCTCCTCCCTCTCTCTATGAGCAGCCTAGATCAGAATCCCTAACACTCATCACAGCTCAGCTGGTCATGTGTTTTCAGTGTCCATCTCCTCTCTACAGTGTGATGTAACCACGAATTTTCTCATTTCTTTCTGTTCTTGATGTTCTGGGGTCCCAAATACAAGCAAGGGGAAGCCCTATCACCAAATTTTGAATCCCAGCCTAAAGGATTGTTGATTTTATTGTCGTAGAGGGAATGTCATGAGAAAAGCCACCACTATTGTTGGTGAGAATTGTCCAAGGTCAGCAAGTCCAGTTGTCTTCTCTCCTTTCTTGACGCCTTCCTGGGCTTCTCCATACACATCTTATTTTTAAACTTCACTGGACCTGATTGCTCTTCCTTATTGGTTGTAGTTTGTGGCTCCAGGTATTCAGGTTGTGTTGAATATGATGTTTATATAAAGTTTTAAGTCATCCTTGTTCTTTAGATGGTGAGTTTAGGCAGTAAAGGGATATGACATCATATTCTAAAATTTTATTTTCCATCTTGTTGAACACATTTTGTGTAATAAATAGTAAGACAGAGATACTTTGTGTTGCAAAATAGAACTTCATGGTAATCACATGTATTAACCTTGATTTATCATGTTTATCGTGAAAGGTATTGTCAATCACAAAAATTTGTAAATATTTTAATGAATACTTCCAGCTTTAACACTCTTTTTGCACATTCAAAGACAAATTACGAAATAATTAAATTTATTTACCTACTAATATAACGGCTCCTCTCTTCAGAAAGGCCCGAGAGCTCCCCAGGAATCCTAAGGTATCGGATATTAAGTCTGTAATGTAACTCTCATAAGAAAAAAGCTGAGAATAAAAAAGAAAAAAAATACTTTCTTAATTGTCGATAAAGCATATTTGCTTCCTCTAGAGAAATGTCAAAGGAAGAGACCCTAATTACTTAATTGCTAATATGAAATTAAGACCAATTTAGACTTGGAGATTTTTCTATATAAGTTGTCCTCTTCTTGTTGCTGGCAAAGACTAGTTTATCATAATATTACTGAACCCAGTGCTGTGTTTCCTACTCATCTTTGTTTCTAACCTGCGGTTAGCGCCCTCCCATCCCTATGTTTTTGCTCTTGTTCATACTGAATTGCAAAGGACCGGCTCATGAGGTCATGACAAAATAATTCCAATTTCCCTTTTTGTGATGTGAGGTGTTCTTCTCAATTCTATATCCACCCATAGCTCAGAACAGAAGTACAAAAGAATGAACAATCAATGCTAACGGTGTAAGAAATCTTTTTCTTTCATCTAAAACAAAAGTTCTCAACCTGTGGGTGAGACCCTCCCAGAAAGACCACCAGAAAGCACAGACATTTACATTACGATTCATAGCAAAATTACAGCTATAAAATATCAATGAAGATAACTTCATGGTTTGGGGACACCACAACATGAGGACCTATATTAAAGGACCACAGCAGTAGCAAGGTTGAGGACCACTGAGGTAAAGCTCTTACTGTAATTATAAGTATTATTGTCTTCACATTCTTTCTACCAGATCCCTTGTTTTCGCCACTGGATCTTTCATCATTTGTGTAACCTTAAAGTTATGCTAATCCCTCTGAGAAGAGTTAGAGCAGAGGACTACTTACCAGGTTGTTGCAGATGCTGAGAACCACTGCCTCAAAATCGTAATTTTCCTCATTGAGCAGATATACTGTTGACCACTTTAGTTGTGTAACGCAGATAGTTAATGTGTATCTACAAGCCTGAGAGACAGGAACACTCAATGAGGCTTGCTTTGCCCTAACGTAAAACACTGTGATAGTTTTAATTAAGAGAAATAGGATCAAAGTGTTTACATTCACAATTCTTGTTTCCTTAGACTCCAAAAACAGTATCAGGGGCACAAGGCTTCCTAGGATTATGTGGTTCAAACTCCAGTTGTATTGATTCATATCCACAATCAATTCACCAAAATGCCGAATGGCCATGCACTGAATGCCACCATTAACCTGGAACATCGCACACAAGAAAGGGTTATTTGAGCATATAAGTGCTACTTTCTTAATGGTGGTATATATGCATGGTATATAAATGGTATATATTTATGTGATACATACATATATTTATATATACATATATATTTATACGATATATACATATATAACTACATAAAGATTGGGCTTGCTAGTGCTTCTTTTAATTTTATCACCATTATTCACAATGGCCGTTATAAGCGTCCTTTACTAGATGAATGAACACATAATTTGAGACATAATAAAAACAATAAAGATTATCACTATAACAATATGGCTAAACCAGGAGGCCATTACACTGAGTGGACTCAGCCAGGGATAGAAAGGAATGCTTCCTGACCTCACTTACATGCTGTATCTCCAATTTGAACTCATACAAACAGAGGCTGGGGATTGCCTGGGGTGGTGGAATGAAAGGCACATTGACTAACAGATACAAAATTTCAGGTAAAGGAGAAGGATATGTAGATTTCATGTATAGCATAAGTGGCTATACTTAATAATGTATTTTGCCCATGAAAATTGCGAGGAGGTCATATAAAGGTACCCACCCTCAAACGTATGCTAGGTGATGGTTGTATTATTTGATTTAATAATATCACAATATGCATTCTTAATATATGAAGTTTTATTTTTTAATATACCTTAAAGTGTTTCCTTAATAAAACATTGAAGCTGGACTTAACAGGACTTATAAATTGGACTCCATTTTTGTGGTCTTTTTGTTTCATTTTGTCTTGTTTTGGTATTTTTTGTCTTATTGGCTTTATTTTTTGTTTTACTTTTTTATTAAATTTTTATTTTTTATATTAATTAGTTTATTTACTTTGTATCCCAGCTGTAGCCCCCTCCCTCACTCCCTCCCAATCCCACCCTCACTCCTTTCCTCTTATTACCTCCCTGTCCCTCTCTAAGTCCAATGTTTTAATTTTATTTTGATTTTGAGAGACAGAAAGAGAGAGAGAGAACTATGAAGCTGGGTAGGTAGGGAAGATCAGGAGGAGTTGGGAGAGGGGAGAATATGATCACAATGTTTTATAGGAAAATATTTTAAATAAAAAGACATGATTCAGATTGAGTAACAAGCAAGTTATTTAAATTTAGAAAAATAGTAGTTAATAACACTTAAAAAGTATGAACTAGGATAATCTGTGTAAGGCAGAGGTCATTCTATAAAAGCACTGAGTTATATAGACATGTTGTGGCCAATGCTAGAACCCCAACAGAACTCTGCAGCCTGGCACACAATTTGTTTTCCAAGGAGTGTTTGGACCAAGCAGGGAAATAGAAGGAGTTTGCACTACTGCAACAAAGAGGGAGAGGCTAATTTAAAAAAATTACATCAACTCATGTTAAGGAACCATTTATGATTTCATCTTGAATATATATTTAAAACATACCAACTACTTCATAGGCTATGTAACTTTCTGTGAATATTGAACTCTCTCTGTCTCCGTTTTCTATGTGGAAAATCAATAAAACGAGAAGTCTCAAGATGCACAATTTTCCGGTGAAATTTTGTTTAATTAAAATTTTATCTCTCCTGTACAACCTTTGTTCTTGTTGATGATTAGGTTTTTATTACTAACAGTGTAGATGTTCTCATTTTATGGGTACAGTTTTCTGTGATGCTTATGTTATCTTTCCTCACACTTGTCCCCTAAGCTATAAAATCTTACTTTCATGGACTGTAGATTTTAGTATGATTATCCTGTATTATATGGTTAATATCCACTTAAAAGTGAATGTATATCATGTGTGTCTTTCTGCTTCTAGGTTGCCATTATCAGGCCAAGAACTTCTGGCTAGACAGATCATACACCCTAAGGGAACACCTAATAATTCTGCTGCTAAGTGGGCATAGTATTAAAACAATTAATAAATACTGAGGTTCTCTAGAGTTTAATTCCTAGATTTGACCTTAAGACTTTCTCTGATTAACCTGTAAATTTCAACAAAGGTTCTTTGTCTTGAAAGAAAAGCTTGCTTCTATCCTTTTTAAAATATTATGTACCATAATTGTTCTTAAGTCCTGCCAGTCTTCCACTTTTCTATATACCCTTTTAATTAATAAAAATCCATTGAAGCTATTGAAGAGCAACTCTGCGATTAGTTTAGGCTAAGAGTTTCGGTTCTGTGATGTATCAGTTTTAATGCTTATTTACTCAGCATTATGAACTGTGTTCGTTATCAATAAGTGGTGTTGCCAGGAAAACTTTCCCAGATAGTAATTAGAGTCAGTTATCAGGAGTCTGGTTTATAGAAGGCCTCCCTAGTTGTTCAACTCCTTTCTCCCTCACATCTTCTGTGTTTACAGTATGAGTCTTTTCCTATGGCAACATTAACGTGTCTAGTGGCAAAGAAAACAAAACAAGAGGTTGGGAGGGAGACCTGTTGGAAAGATAAAGGAAAGGCTGGATGTATTTAGTATTTAGCCATGTTTCATTGTATTCATCGGTGGTTCTCAACCTGTGGTGGTGACCCCTTAAGGGGGTCAGCATACCAGATATACACATTAAGATTCATAACAGTAGCAAAATTACAGTGGGGTCACCACAACATGAGGAATTGTATTAAAGGAATGCAGCATTAGGAAGGTTGAGAACCACTGGTAGAACATTAATGAAATTCTCAAAAATAAAGAAAAAAAATAAAACAAGACAAAGTCTTATATGTCAATAACAAATATTTATGTGCGGTATTGCACAAATCAACTTTATAATCATGTAGCAAAATTTTTAATAGGGCGTATTTTAATGAGCGAAGTAATATGGAACCGGGAAAAAAATTCTTCAAAGCAAAATCTAAGTGAAGGAGAATTTGTAAGTCCTTACTCATTCACAAATCACTTTCCAATGAAAGGGTTATTTATGTCTTTGACAGGTTCATATATGAGAATGATGAATTTCAGTCATTTTTGCCTCCTGTAATTTTCTCATCTCTTCTCCCTCTGCTCAAATCCCTTTTTACCTCAACAATCCTCCTTATACTTTTTTTTAATTTTTTAACTTAATTTTTTTATTTTTATTAATTACAGTTTATTCACATTGTATCCCCCCTGTAGCTCCCTCCTCCCCTCCCAACCCCACCCTCCTTATACTTTCATGTCTCATTTGTGTAGTTGTCCCTAGGTTTACTTGAAGTTGCTTGCATGAATGTGGGTAGGAGGTTTCTTCCTGGATCATGGGCAGCTTATCAGTGACTCTGCCGCTGAAGAAAGTCCCACCCGTTCCTCTAGACACCATTAGTTGTCATTATTCCCTCAGGGAAGGGCGGGGCCTTCTGAGACCTTTCTCCTTCCATTACAATATTGACAAGCTCAATCTCCTGTAGATCTTTGTGGATATCTACAGCTTCAGTGAGTTCGTGGTTTGGTGGCCATGTCATGTCCAGAAGACATCATTCTTTATACTCCATTCTCTGGCCTTTGCAGTCTTTTTCACCCTCTCCTATGTGATGTTCTTTAACTCTTGGAGGAGCGAACCTTGTGATAAACAACTTCTGTGTGGGTCTTACACATGCACCAAGACTGAAGAAATCTCTATCTCACCAGGATATCAGAGGTAGAAGAGGGATTTACACCCAGGTCCACTGTTAATCAATGTATCAACTAAGCTGAAATTTATCCAGGGACAGAGATCTGTCTCATGCTGGCTTATTCCAGGATATAAGATCACCTTGACACTTGGGGCTTAACCGAACAACAAAAACTAAGTTTTACATCTAACCACATCACGCCACTCACATGATCCATCAGAGGGTAGTAGCTGGAAGCAATCCTGATACACACTGTGGAGTAGATAGCCTTGTCCAGTTTGCTCAAAATATTTCGAAGGGTGAGCATTGCCCAGATGATAACGGTGTGCTCTTTGGAAAGAAAAGCATCCAGGACTGGGAGTAAGAGGTTGCAGACACTTTCTATCTATGTATAAAAGGAAAGAAAATGGTAGAAGTTAGGGGACAAGAAGATTGGGCTGATCATCACTGTGTACACTTCTGCATTTAGCATGCCAACATACAAATCCTTTTTAAAACTGTGAAAGGTTTTGCAAACTAAACGTTTTAAGAAGTCATTTTTTTCCTTTTTTAATTTTATTTTTTTATTTTAACTTTTATTAATTACACTTCATTCACTTTGTATCCCCCCATAAATCCCTCCTTCCTTCCCTCCTAATCCCACCTTCCCTCCCCCTTCTCCATGCATGCCCCTCCCCAAGTCCACTGATAGGGGAGGTCTTCCTCTCCTTCCTTCTGATCCTAGTCTATCAGATCTCATCAGCAGTGGCTGCACTGTCATCTTCTGTGGCCTGGTAAGGCTGCTCCCCCCTCAGGGGGAGGTAATTAAAGAGCAGGCCAATCAGATTATGTCAGAGGCAGTCCCTCTTCCCATCACTATGGAACCCACTTGGACACTGAACTGCCATGGGCTACATCTCATTGTTAAAAATTAATTACGTAAACGTATAATTAATTAAAATAAAAAGTAGTTTTAAAAGTGATTGATTCTAAAATCTTTTGCTAATAAGTATTTTATTATTTTCTACTCTGTTAAGGCTATTTATGTGTGTGAATAGTTGGGATGTTAAATAGAGTTATATTATGCAATTCTGCCCAGTCCCATTTTTAATAATATGCATTTGATATATTGAACCTAGTCATGGAAAGATTGTTTATACTTGAAATTTTTGATCTTGTTTTTTCAGAGTTGTTATTAACTATTTACCAACATATCCAATAGTGTGGGCTCTAAATATGAAGGTGAATTCCTTTATAGAGGCAGAGCCCTAGAGGCGGATCAGAGCCAAAAAGAACAGAAGGGGAAGGAAAAGAGAAATGGGAGCCACCAAAGAAGAAAAAGAATAACTTCAAGTGTGTGTGTATGTGTGCGCGTGTGCGCGCGTATACACACACATATCTTTATAGTTATCTCTATATCATCTATATCTATATATTTATATGTGTATCTATTCTTAAAGATATAAATGGTAAGAATTAAGGACTGAATCAGTGGTTCAAGATACCTTTGTCACTTTAGGAAGTTGGATCTGTATTGTTTCTCCATTACTGTCTTCCTAACTTTGGCATAAAATTTCCCTGTTATAAACAGAATGGAAAAAAATTTTGGGCAAAGCAGCAACTTTTTACTAAAAGAGTAAAAACAAAGCCTCTTTTGACTTGTATGTTTTGTTTAGAGCAGACGGACCACAGCTCATGAAATTCTCGATGCAAAAATGGGCATCCACCAACAGAGAGGCTTGAAGGCGTTAGACTGTGGTCAACAGATAAATGAAGATTTATTATTGGATTAATTATTAAACCAACAATGATTTGTGATATGCAAACAGTTTCAGAATTGTGCAAAATACTTTGATATTTGGAGTTATAAGACACGGGGCCCTGATTAAATTTATTTGACCTGGAAAGCTACTCCCATGAGTCTGTGGTAAACAACTAAAGACAGTGACTCTCATTGTCACCCGAGGACCTAGAAAGACAGAGCAGTGGGCCCCAACCCAGATTTCTCTGGTTCTGCGTGCTTGACGTGGGTGTAACGATTTGTATTTGTAACACATTTCCAGGTGACTCTGATGCCGGTGGCTCAAGGACCATACTGTGAGTATCAGTGTTGTAGAATGTTGCATAAGTGCTCCTGGATGAGGTGGCGCTCAGAGGGAGGAGGCTGCTGAAGAGTAGACTCTTCAGTGAAGTGTGACTTGAGCAGATCATCAAAAAAGGACAAAAAATGCAAACGCATATGTGTGAAGGGATGTGTCACAAGTGGAGGGAAGAGGTCCAGTGCATAGCCCAAGAAAGATCAATGAGCACACAAATATGGAGATGGAATGGACAGGTGTTTATGATTTAAACTGTAAGAAGGGCATTTACTCTGAGAAACGATGATGAATCAATCGTAAGCATGACGTAATTTTGTGGAAAAATTATGAATAAGGTGATAAAAACCACTAAGTTGATTTGCATCCTCTCTATTCTCTTGCGTTTCAGAATGTGATGGTTTTAGCTGTACAGAAACTGGAAAAGCACCAAGGTTTCATTACAAATACTGAGCAGTAGCAAAACATTCAGTCATGACGCATGACATTACCCATACATACTTCACTGAAAACTGGTGCCATGCTGGCAATTTTCTGGAGACTCATTTTGCTAACTGAAGAGTTAGAATCATTAATCCAGTTCCTGAAGAGGACCGCAAATTCTTCTGGCAATGATTCCTTGAAGAAGTTGTTCAGAAGCTTCAAAAAAATGCAGTTAATAGATCAATGAATAGAGACAGGACTCCTCCCTGCCTCCCTTGTTGACTTCATATATCTTAGCCTTTCTTAAATTTTTATGAGAGAAGCACTTAAGAGAGGGAGATGAGATGCTGATGGTTTGATTTAAGTATATGCAAGGAATGGCAATGAGAACTCAGTTGGTCACAATCTACTATTAAAACTCACTTCTGCAAAAAATATTATTGTGACGATGCTGTCTTCTGACCTCCTAGGACCTTCAACTGCAACCTTGTAAACATAATGCAGGGTCTCTGGAAACTGTGGAAAGTTACATTCACTGAGAGTTCTGTAACAGAGTAGGAGCACAAGGAGCCAAGTTAGCTAAGAGGAAAAATATTCTGCATTAGCAAGTACAGTGAAAAGGATTCAGTTGTTACCTGCATACTATTGACTATCCACATCAGAAAGAAGCTTATTCTGAAAAATTCACTAGTCTAAGGTAAACTGCAGCACGACTACAAAGTCTACTACATAGGCTCTAGAGAATTATGCAAGCCTGTGTCTCAGCAATAATTTTTTCCTTCTCATAACTCCCTTTTCTTTTCTCTCTTATTTTTTCCACATTAAGAGAAGCCCCATTTTTGCATAAGCTACCACTAGTCCTTGACCAAAGAGAGAAGAAATAGATATCTAAACAACAATCCAAAGCTATATGTCATCTTTGTGGATCATGTTCTTCCTTTTGAGGATGACTTCGATTTACTCCAGGGAAGAGATAGTAAGCTCCAATTCACTGAACCATTTCCCAGAAACACTTAGGCAGTGACAGGCTTAGACTTGACTTCATAAACTGTCCTGAATCCAATCAGAAGAGGTAGGATATTGAGAGATCATATGACTACTTTCCATTTCAAACTTCATATCCTTTTGCTAAAACTGAAAATTGTGCATTCAAACCACACAGAACTCACAAATAACAAAGTTTCACCTTCCAAAGGATGTTTCTGCTAGTCTGTGGACCACACTTTGAGTAGTACTAAGAGCAGAATTCTGCTTAACTAGTAAGCACTTATAGGGTGCAAATGTATCATATTTTTACAATAAAATATATTAATCTCACATTTGACACAATGTGGGAAGTTGCTGTTAAAGGAGCTATCAGTGGGTGCTGGGCTGCCTGGAGGGTGATGGGCCTCATTTTGTAGTCTTATGAAGAGCTTAGATAATCTGAAAAGTATCTGTGCCTGTATTGGATCATGTTTTAACGGACCCTGTCTATATTCTCCCTGCATTCCCCACCAATGAAAACATCTGTTTTTGAAGTTGCAAAGGTCTAGTTTTTCAGACTCTATAAAGATAGAAATTTATCTCCCTACATAGTCATACTGCAGGAGTTCATGGAGTTGTGGGATTCTCCTCAGGACCCCTTCTTTCTCCAAACATCTACGTAGTTAAAGTTGGTAAAAAAAAAAAAAAAAAAAACACCAAATTTGAATTATAAAATTTACTTGTTATATTAATTATTATTAAACAATATATCTAATATATTAATAAAGGCTACTTATTTTGAAATGACGAAAGTCATATGACATGGCTTCTTTTTTATCTTTTGGTTTTGCCTATTTCAAAAAATAATCTAAATAGATATAGTTTTCATTAAAAAAGATATGTTCCTAAAGTCCATATGCTCATTCAACACTAGTTTCAGAAGCCCCTGAAGCTCACAAGCACAGAGTATTCTCTGGGCTGGTCACAATTACAAATTGTCTTTCGTGTCACAAAGCCCTTGGTCTGGTCTTAATTTTTTGTTATTGTTGTTCAGAAACTCTGATCCCTATAATCAGAAGGCTTAAATGAAAACAAGCTCAACAACAATAACAAAAACCCAAAACATTTCTAGTGTAGAAAAAAAACAAAAAAACAGAAAAAAAACCTCTTCTGTTATATTTTCTGGAAAGTGTTTGGCTTGTTGAGTATAGATGTTTGCTAGACTTCTCTAAAGTTGGAGAGCACCTGACACTTCCGAATGTCCGCAGAACAGAGATAATCTAACATCAGAGAGGACAACATCACATTCGCTTTTCATTCTTGGTATGTGAAAGAGAATACTGTAGTATGAGTGGGTGTGTATGGGTTTGTCAATTGAGGGGAGTAATGCTAGGGCTCTCTGTATCATTAAGTAGGAGGAAAAGAAAGGGGAAGTTATCTCAGAATAAATCTGAGACTCAAATCATCAAAAAAAAAAAAAAAAGCAGAAATCAAGTTTCAATGTAGACTATTAGGAAAAGTTAAGAAAATTTACTCCTGTATGAGACACCCGAAGATGATGGAGATGATGCGAAGGAGAGTCAGGGTTCTACCGAGCCCTCCATTCTTACTTAGCGATCAGTTGGATTCCATACTGGTGATCCATGACTTGAGAAAACTGGTCCCAGAAATTTTTTTTCTCCAGAGCTTTATCTACTTCTTCTAGTCCAGAAGAGTTCAGTAGAGCCTTCAGGGCATCTCTTACATAGCTGATGTCCAGAAGAGAGCAGACATTACGGTAGCAGCCTACACACAGCTAAGTACACACAACTTGCCTTTCCATTCCATCTTGGGAAAGGCATGGCTTTAGAGAGAGGGCTACTTCAGAGGAAGGTATTTGTTAAGTGATATCCATCTTTCCCAATGAACAGTGCATGAGGTTAAGATAAAATGGTTGCGCATATAATCCATGTTGGGTCACATTAACAGCTTACTGTCTTCCACAGAAATGTACTGACTTGGCAGAACTCTCAATTCCCTTTGGAGGATAACCTAAATAAGCAGGACAGGTTTCTGTCTCCTGGGGTATGGTTTGGTATGTGTCTTTTTTTTTTTTAAAGGACAATGAATATATTAAATACTTTAATGAGATTGGTTTGTTCTGTTTAGCTTAGATAGTCATATCAGACACGGCAAACGGCCAACAGTTGTACCAAGACTTCCCTTTCAGGGCAGGGAAACTAACTCTCTTGCCCAAAAGGAAGTTGTGAACTTTGCCCTGAAACAGAGGACTGATGCCATACCACCCGCAGCCAAATCTTCTGCCCTCACCCATATCACATCCATCTCAAATTGTAAGACAGCCTTCAGTTTACTATGAATATTTGTGCACAGTGTTCTGTTTGTTATTTGCATCTGCAATAACTCTGAGACATTACTCTTAGGGAATATATGAATAGCAGAACTCATGCTCCTTTCTGTTTCTTCCTCATCCCACTTAGGTGACTCAGATGCAACGGGGATCAACGGTGTTCTGTGCTAGAGACTCTTTCTATGTGGTCCACATATGGATGGCGGAGCCTAGTGAATGGTCGTGTATCCTGGGGAACTACTCTCCTGAAGACACTCTACTCTTAGAGAAGAGAAAACAGATAAATGAGAACAGAGCCTCACACAGGCTTATAGCACGTCCCACATAAACCCAAGGGAGTCTCTGGATGCGTATCTCCCACTTAACCAGAAACTGAATTCTCTTACAGAGGTCTGTCCTGTTCACTGTCTTTTAAATGCTGACTGCAGTAGAAGAGTTGAAGCATGAGGGCCATCAGGAACTCAGGGAATAACTTGGCCACCACTTTACTATAAGAAGCCACAGGTAGGAATGTGCACAGGGCCTGACATGCCTATAAAAGAAGGGAAATGGAGTTTTAAAAGAGGCGACTGTCTCCCTTCAAACATTGTCAGTCATACAGAGGCCAAGAGTGGCCGCACGCTTTCCCAGTCTCCTTCAGCATGCGTGTGCAGTCACTCAGCCGCACCCACTAAGTCAGTCGTGAAGCAAGCAATGGACCAAGCTTTCTTGGTAATGAGATTCCAAGGCACTGTTCATGGTTCCATTCCAACTGCCAAATTTGTGAAAAGGAAGCTGGTCCTCAAGGAGGGCATAAATCCCAAGATCCCCTTCCTATGTGGCCATGAGGAATAGTCTTACTAGTGAGCAAAGTCTTCTTTAAGCTGGTGGTTCTCTCTCTCTACAGTTACATACAATTTTGCCTTTGGCAGTTCCCTCAGGTTGTTCTGCCTTCTTGCCATATCAGCCTCACTTCCATCATGACCAGACTTTTGCTCTGATCTCTGCCTTTCCAAGATGCATATGAATATTACCTTGGATCAGCCTAGGATTCTGATTTTAAGTCCTTTTGGGATGGAGGTGAGCCGTGTCCAACTTACTTTCAACCATCCCGCCATCTTTTTTCCCTCACAAGTACCGCTTTGTATTTCTTTTGACCTCAGATGTGCATGTTTGTTCTTTGTCTCTTATTTTAGGAGAATGCATGCCCTGTGATCAAGATGTGGCCTACACTGAATGTGTGTGGGATGGATGGATGGATGGATGCAGGAGCGAGAACTGTGCCAAGGAGGCGGAGCTTCATCTATGCAGATAGGAGTTTCCTGATGAGGAAGACAACACGGACTGCAAAAGCTCATGGAGTCATTTACCGCCACAGGCATCATGTTGATGGCATCCAGGGAGAAGCGTCTTCTCTCTATCAGGGTTTCCTCCATCTCCCCAGGCTTCCCTTTCAGTATTGACAGGATCGTCTTCAGCACTTGGGGTGCCACAGTTGAGTCAGCACTGACTGCTTGCCACATCGTCAGCAGAATACTGCAAACACAAGATGTGGAGAACCACTTTTACCATTCCTCACAGCCAGGAGAAGAGAGGCGACACCTAGATCCCCCAGTTATGAGCTGTAAAAACAGAACCATGTGACTTTCCTAATCTCTTCTAATGTACCAGTTAGAGTTGTACTGACTTGTGGACTCAAAGTAACAGGGCTTTGTTCTTTGACAGTTCCGGCCCCGTTCTAGGTGAATTTCAGATGAACAGTTAATGGGCAGGAAACTCTCATTCAGTTTTAGTAACTTTTAGAAAAGATTTATGTTTTTAGTTGTGTGTGTGTGTGTGTGTGTGTGCGCGTGTGTGCGCGCGTGCGTGCGTGCACTTGCCATGTGGGTACATCTGGATGACAGAAGAGGGCACTGAATCCTCTGGAGCCAGATTTACAGGTGGCTGGAAGTCACCCACTCTAAGTGCTGGGAATTGAACTCTGATCTTCTGTAGGAGCAGCACTCCCTGAGCCATTTCTCTGGCCCTTATTTTGGTAATTTAATTTTTTCTCTATTTTATTGGTGGGTATAATAGCTTATGTCTGTTCTTTATAAATAAGAAAAAAAACTCTAAGTTTGAAGCTTTTTCTCAAGGGGAAAAAATGAGTAAATTAACAATGGGCAAAAATAAGCATTATCTCTTTTTGAAGAAAGCTTGTTTGGGTAAGATTTGTAACAGAACACAATTACCCCCCCAATAGTGGCATTAATAAAGTCTTAGGGTCCTACTGTGTGCTAAGCATTGAGCAAAGTTGCATGTGACAAATGATCCTCTTTAAACCGTACAGCCAGCTTGGATGATGCGAAACTGAATTTCTTTTCAGAAAAGGCAATTGGGCCTAACTACAAGAGAGAAAGACTGGAACTCAGCCCATATGACTGCGGAGCTTGTGGACAGGTGTGTACAGTGGGGCAAACTGGGGGAAGGGGTAAGCCTTACTTGTCTACAGGGACCCGGAAATCCATGAGGTGGAAGATGACCTTCTTAGGGGAAGTGTGTGTCAACAGGGTGATAATGCGCAGCATGACATCCTTCATGATGTGGTCAGAATTCCCGGAGAGCTGCTCGTAAATGTCATCCAGAATCTTCGACACCTGGAAGAGGAATTTCGTAGGTCAACGCAAGCGTTGTGTTCCTTGTTCACCTTTAAAGCGGGCTATTCCACAGCTACAGGAATTCAGCCTTTATGGCAATTAGCCTACAAAGAAGCGGTAGCGTAAAGTATGCTTACATGATCGTAATGCAAAACACTTACTGAGGTCAGGAATAAAGTAATGTGCTTATGGATATTGGGAAAAAAGGCTTTAAAAAGGTAGCTGGGTTGAAGTGATAACATTGTTAATGCCCATTCTGTTCTGCCTCTCCTTGGTTAGTGATTTGCTGTAGTAGAAGGTAATTTTAGACATCCAGTTTTCTGTCTGACCTCCCTTCCTTGCCTCCAGTGATGTCCCATGGCTTCTTCTAGGCTCCCTGAGTGCTCTTTCCTATTCTCTTGGAGGACTCCGTTTAGCTAAGGAGATGACCATGGGCCTCCATTTCCCTGGTGTTCGACCTGTGGAATGCTCAGGAGCACTGAATGCCTTCCGTGAGGTGGCACTTTGCCTTGCCTGCTTTCTGAGTTTGAATGACTTGTCTTAGTCTACCCTCTTCCACAGCGCACAATCGCATCAGGAGAGGGGATGTGAGTTCTGTGTGTCTATCGCCACCAGGGCTGTATTTGTGAGTATGTGTCCCGGGAATCTGTGACCTAAGGAGATCTGTGTTCAGAAGGTCTGAAGCTTGGATTTGTCATCTTGAAGACGTCAATTAATCTTTGACATCGAGTTTTATAATTCAAGCCCAATGATGCAATGGCGCACAGGAAATCCTTGTAACATGTGAGGCTAGCGTGGTTCCTGCAATGCCAGTTACTTGTAATATTTACAGTACAGGACATGGAGAAGCTCAATGGGAAGATGAGCTAAATATGAGAGGCATCCAACTGAATCTCCTGTTACTTAGCTGGACAATAATGACCTAGAAGGAAAAAAAATAGGGTGTTATGCTCTAAGTATGTCTCCCAAACGTCCTGTTAGAAACTTTACTCTTGACATGCAATTCTGTGTGTGTGTGTGTGTGTGTGTGTGTGTGTGTGTTTGCTTGTGCAGGTGCACATGGAACCCAGAGGTTGATGTCATAAAGATTTTCCTCTACCATTTCTTTACCTTATGTTTTTGAGATAGGGTGTGTTTAGCCTAAAGCTTACTATTTTTGATAAGCATAGGAGCTCCGGGAATCCACTGGCCTCAGCCCACCAGTGATCCAGTGATAGAATTATAGACTCACTCCACAGGGTCTTGCTTTTATCTGGGCTCTAGGTATCAAACTCACGTCTCCAGGATTGCTTAGCAAGCCTTTTACCCACAGAACCATTTCACCAGCTTGAGATGTGAAGCCTTTAAGAGCCGGCTAGGTCCTGGCGGTGGGGTGTGTGTGTGTCAGTGCTCAAGAGTGGTTATTATAGTTTCATAATAACTGTGGGAGTAGGTTTCTGATGAGAGGTTGAGTTTGGCCCCTTGTCTTGCAATGTTCTCTGGCCTTTCCTACTTCTCCCATGAGATGATACAAGGACAGCAGAGTCTTCCCAGAGTCAAGGACTGTAAGAGATGAAATTCTATTCACTATAAATTATCCGTTCTAAAGACGTTCCATTATAGTGATACTACAGCAACCTATGGATTCTTTTCAATCTTTCCTTATTTGTCAGTGTGTTGAAGGCAGAGAATATTAGTAAGACATGATGGAAATAAAAACAGTTGGGCTAGTTTTATGTAGCTTCTGGTAAAAACTTACCTGCATATTCATGTATGAACTACACTATGCAAATTCCATTATTTTGTTGATTCTGTATTTATTGTTAGGGTCGCAATTATGTCACTATTCAATGTACATTTGAACAGAATATGCTAGTAATAAAAAGTAAATTTTCTTACTTATTAGACAACTAATAGCAAATAAGAAATGACATAAAAATTGAGAGAGGATGGCCATAAAGTAAAGGGAATAACTATGGAGCTTATGAAGATCTTAATCTTTTTGAACCTTGAAGGAGACATAGTTCTATTCCTCCATGTTGTATTGGGTTGCACAAATTCATTAGCTAGTGCAATGCTGATCTGAGAGTCCTTGAAAATGTTATGTAAGTGCTACATGGGAGATTTCAATTACAAAAGTATTTGTTATTAATACATTTCTCTTTAAATAACCAATAACGTAAAAATAAATTTGAATGTTCTAATTTAACATGATTGTTAAATGAATATTTATTAGAACCTTCTCTATAATTTCCCCCATTTGAAATATTTCACAAAAGCTTCAGCCACTTAAAGTGACTCAAGGAATGAAATCTATAGACGGGGATACAAAGAAACAGATAACAAAGCTGAATAATGCACTCTTGAGAGCATACTTTGTTCTTCTTAGGTGTTGTCAAGCGCATTACCTTGTTTATCTTCTGGGCGTGATACTCCAAAGTCAACCTCAGTAAGTTTCCAGCCTCAACTACTGTTCCGGTGTCTTGAGAGGAGAGTTTTTTCAGGAGAGTCCACACAAAGTCAGTCAGAAAGTGGGGAAGTAGTATTTGTCCCACACTCTGAAACCAAAAGGATGTTTGTGACCACCAGTGTAAGCAAGACAGCAAAGCTGAGATACTTCAGGGGATCTCTGGACCAGGAGGGAGAACACGACATTCTCAAGCTATGGAAGTGCTTTATTTATTAAAAAATGACAAAAATTGTGCTTGTGGTAGTGCTTGTGTAATGATTATCAAAACCCAGGTATGAACCCCTGCCCAGATATAGCCCATCACAGCTCAGTAGCCAAGTGGGTTCCCTAGTTAGGGGAACAGGAACTGTCTCAGACATGAACTCAATGGCTGGCTCTTTGACCTCCCCCCCTGCAACCCGAGGGAGGAGCAGCCTTGCTAGGCCACAGAAGTGGACATTGTAGCCAGTCCTGAAGAGACCTGATAAGCTAGGGTCAGATGGAAGGGGAGGAGGACCTCCCCCATCAGTGGACTTAGAGGGGGAAGGAAGGAGATGAAGGAGGGAGGGTGGGATTGGGAGGGAAGGAGGGAGGGGGCTACAGCTGGGCTACAAAGCAAACAAACTGTAATTGATATAAAAATAGTAAATAAAAAAAAGAAACAAACAAACAAAACCCAGGTATTGTATAAAACTTATCTTCTGCTTTCAAGACAATTTCAGTGTCCAAATATTACCATGAATGTCTTCAACAGAGTGAGAAAGAAATGTAGTACATAGAAGTTGCTGGAGGAACTAGGATGAAAAAGTTAAGGTGATATGAAAGTAAACATCTTCTTTTCAGTGAAAGAAAGATGAGAGAGAGAGAGGGAGGTGAGGCAGAGACCAAGACAGAGAAAGAAAGGATGAATGACTATGAACAAATGTAGAGGTTCTATACGCCCATGACTGAGGTCCAATAACTGCCATGTAAACAATTCCTTTTTGAAGTCAGAGGCTAGCCACAGACTCTAAGACAAAGAAGATGGAAGCAGAAAATACACATGTGCCACAACATCTCTTTGTATGCACCAGATGCCTCTAATCTCATCAATAAAAAGTTTTTTCTTGCTCTCTTTAAAGGGCTGGAGTACCGCAGCTGGATAGTGGCTCAGGAGTTGGGACCACTTGATGCTTTGGCAGACGACCTGGGCTCTGTTCTCAACACCCACATGGTGGCTCACAATTACCAATAACTTCAGTTCCAAGAGATAGGATGCCTTCTTCTCACCTCTGTAGGCACCAGGAATGCATGGGGTGTACTTAAAGACATTCAGACAAAACACTCATTTTTTTTTAAAGAGATGAATTACTGTTTTGTTGTTTTGTTTTTGTTTTTGTTTTGCTCAATAAGGCATGTCTGAGGTTGGAGCAAGAGTAGATTTCTCCCATTCCTGCACCCCTAGCCTGTACCATCTGTACAGAGAACTGAGGGATGATAATGGGGGAAAGCTCTGGAAGAAATTCAAAGGAGAACTATGGCTTGTAGGTAAGTGATGGCTGTAGTTTGCCCTACTCGAAGAAAACCAGATTTAATTGTAAAACTTAAATCTTAAATACCACTGGGAGTGATAATTTCGTCATTAAAATATTTGTTTACTCAATATTTACTCTTCTTTCTACCTAAAATTACAGAGAAAATAAATTCTCAGTGAAACCTAGAGCAGGTATTAGAAGTTATTTGTCTTATAAAGCTATGGTTATGACAGTAGCCACAGTAGCCAAATTAGAGTTTGTGGGGATTGTGAGGAGATGGTTCAGTTGGTAAAATGATTGATATGCAATCATGGACCTGAGTTTGGATTTCCTGCATCCATGTAAAACCTGGGGGTTGGTGATGTGTATCTGTGAGCTCCATGCTTTGGGTTGGAACAAACAGGTAGATCCTTAGAGACACTGATCAGCCAGTCTAGCTGAATCAGTCAGCCCTAAATTCTTAAGAAATAGAGAATCCATTGAGGCAGACGCCTGATCTTAACTTTTGGCCTCCGTGTGTGATCACACAAGGGTCAATGCACCTCCCTTACATGTGGAGAGAGAGAGAGAGAGGGGGGAAGGGAAGGGGAGGGAGGGAGAGAGGAGTTTGCTTTACCAGGAATACACTCTCCACAGAAGATCACCTGGAATCTGGAGATCTTCATCTGTTTATTATTGTTACACTACAGTGTTGCCTGTTCCAGATGCTACTTAATTTAACGGCTGCAAAATAGACTATAAATGAAGACTTCATAATCTGCCATGAATTTCTCATGTTAAACGTGGTAGTTAAAAAGAAAATAACTCTGCAAAATCCCACCATGTCTTGGGGTGGTTAACAGGAAGACCCACCCCTAACTGAGGAGCTATTGACATTTGACAGCTGCTGGGAGAGGAATAGTCAGTTTTCTTTAAGAGTATGACCTCTGGAAGGTCAACTACACTCCAGGAGAGGCTTCACACCCACAAGTAAATGAACAAAACAAACTGTATTTTTAAATTAAAAAAAAAAAACAAAGAAGGTACAAGGTTGGGTGGGGAGGGAAATGATAGTGGATCAGAGTTGGAGGAGGGAGAGTAAATGTGATCGAAATTCATTGTATGGAATTCTCCAAGGATAAAAATATTTAAAATCATGTCTGTGAAGAACCCCCATTTTTAAATTTCTATGAGTGAGGTTATTGGTTCACAGTGTGTGAAGCTTTTATGGTGAGTGATAGGTCCATGATCCTCTGTGGATTGTACATAAAGTCCTGCCCTCACAAACTGTTAGTGTAGAAAAGGGGAGTGACTGGCTTACAACTACCTTCCTGCTCAATACAGTCTTCAAAATTTAGTGCTGTTTCGTACCCAGCTGGCCCAGTGGGCAACCTTGCTGCATGTTCTTTGACCTTGCCTGTGATCTCTTGAATGCCTTGGTACAGCTTTGTGTTCTGCTGGTCCACATGTTGGGGTTCTTGTTAGAACCTTGGGTTCTACTCTTGAGGCCTCCCTCTATGCTGTCTAGTCATTGCCCTTCCATGCCTTGTTAACCATGAACTCTCTGGTTTAACAACAAGAAACTGAATAACAGATTCTAAAGACATGAGTCTGAGGCACTCGAGTCCAAGGATTTCTAAACCTGATAGACACTGAACTCAGATGAGAGAGGATTTAAACCCAGAGGTGTTGATAGTAAGTCTCATGAGCCACCGGAGGAAAGGCAACAAGAAGAATGCTAGTCTCAGATTCAATAGCCCAATCCTGGTGCTCAGGGTTCTATCCTCTGGCATTGCACTGGAAGGAAGAGTGGGTGGATGAAGAAGGGTTTCCTTGTAAGCTTGCATAGATCCCCAGATTTCTTATGGAAATGGATATATTCATACCCAACCAGCCTTGTGAGTTTTGAGATCACGTGTGTAGGAAAACCCTTTGTCTTTGTAAAGATGCACCATCAGGTTTACGAATATTACAAACACATGAATAGTATCTTTTGACCATATATTCCACTTAAACACTTTGCTTTGTCATGTCCTTACCCTTCCACAATTCTAACCATGCCAACCATGGAAAGACAACCACTGCTCTGTTTATGGGGTTTGGAGGGAAGAATGAATGCCCTCAATCTTCTCATCGTAGGAGAGAAGCTAACCTGAGGGTCCTTCCCAACTACACTGCAATGTTGGCTCAGTATGTATGTCTGAAAGTTAATTCACTTGATAGCCCAACCCAGGCCCAATGCTGGGGAGAGCCTCGCAAGGATTTAGTTAAAAAGTGTCAACTGTGAACAATGAAAGAGCATATAGATAGAATTATAGGGCTTACTGGTTTTTCTATATTAGGTTGGAGTAAAAATTATTTGCTTAATGTAAAGAGGGTTTTCCACCCTTTCACCTTAAGAACAGGGTATCTCTATGCAACTCAAGTTGGCCTTGAACTTGCCACTCCAATGTTTCAGTTTCCTCAGTGCTAGGATTATAGGCATGTATAAGCATGTAAAGGCCTTTATGTATAACTTCATGGTTGTTAAAAATCTAACTTGCAATGTCATCCTGATATTTGTATGTGGGGAGTTATCACATTTTAGAAGAGACTTAATTGTTGACTCCAAGTTTTCTGTCAAAAACGTGGAAGTTACCTACATATAGAAGTATAACTATTGCTCTCCTTGTGGAGTTCCTGTCCTCTCCAGATCTTACAGTTTCCCACTTCTTTCATAAGATTCCCTGAACTCTGCCCAAAGGTTGCCCATAAGTCTCAACATCTGCATTGATAGTCTGCAGGGCAGAGCTTTTCAGAGGTCCTCTGTGTCAGGCTCCTGACTTGTTCCCTCTTTTCTCCTTCTTCTGATGTCCAGCCTCTTTGCCTTTCTGGATAGAAATTGAGCATTTTAGCAAGAGTCCTCCCTCTTGATTAGTTTCTTTAGGTGTAGAGATTTTAGTAGGTTTATCCTATATTATATGTCTATATGAGTGAGTATATACTGTGTGCATCTTTCTGCTTCTGGGATAGTAACAGAACCAAAAAATCTGAGCACAGGGGTCTTTTCTGAGACTAATACTACAACCAAGGACTATGCATGGAGATAACCTAAGACCCCTGCACAGATGTAGCCCATGGCAGTTCAGTATCCAAGTGGGTTCCATTGTAATAGGAACAGGGACTGTCTCTGACATGAGCTGATTGGTCTGTTCTTTAATTACCTCCCCCTGAGGGGGAAGCAGCCATACCAGGCCAGAGAAGAAGACAATGCAGCCACTCCTGATGAGACCTAATTGACTAGGATCAGAAGGAAGGAAAAGAAGTCCTCCCCTATTAGTGGACTTGGGAAGGGGCATGCATGCAGAAGGTGGAGGAAGGGAGGGATTGGGACAGGAGGAGGGAGGGAACCACAAGGGGGATACAAAGTGAATAAAGTGTAATTAATAAACAAAAAAAATAAAAAAAATTTAAAAAAGTATAACTAAGAAGCGGCTATGTGTTTTATACTTTATAACAAGTAGTATATTTTAAATTGCTATGTTTGAGGACAGTATATATGATTCTTAAGTGGCATGAAACTTAGGAAACCACGTTCTCTGTGAGCCATCCAGCCATGTGTCTTTCTAAGCTAAGAAAAGAATACTTATTTATCAAAAACATTAACTTTGAGGAAATAAATTACCAGTAAGGGCAATGACACATTTAAGACAAACTACACAGGACAAAGCTGGAGCTAGGGTACCTGTGCAATTTTGTTTCTGTCTCCTTGTGCAACCATGGTTACTAATTCAATATCAGACATTATCATCTTGGGGTTACTGGATTCATCATTCAGCTTAGTAGATCTGTTTTTGACAGCGTTGGCTGTGTCAAGGAAAGGAATATAAGGTTTTCATTGGACCACTGTTTTCACGTAAGAGGTTACTCCTAGTTTCTTACCCAAATTTGGATGCCTACAATATTCGGCACTCTCCCTTCCAGTTTAATGGCAGGGAAAAGAACTCTGATCACCAGGATTGGCCTACAATTACCCAAAAACCCCACTTATGGTTTATTCCCATACTAGCTTTGGGTGGCATGGATCCAGAATTTGTAAAGTGCTTAAATGAGGCTGTGCTTAACACTGGCCATCTGAGTTTTCTCTCTTCTTGTCCCCATGGTCATTGAAAAAAATCCATCATCCCTTCTTCCTTTTTTTCTTTCTGTTGCCTTGTTATTTCATTTTTATCTTTGTTTACATATCTGAAATAGTCTTGACTGAATTCGTTTTTGGAAGGTCTTTTTTGGTTTTTAGAGAACAATAAGATGTTAATTTTTCTTTCTTTATTTCATTGCCTCAAACTTTGTTTCTGATGAGAAATATATTATGCATAAATCTTTATTTTCCATCATTTTTAATTTAATATTTTAAAAATCTTTATCTCTGGTGATAAAAATTTTAATTGAGATACTTCTTTATTGTGGTACTTTTTGGTATTTATAATTTATACTTTTTGGTGCTTTATTAAGTTTTCTGGGTCTATAAGTTGTAGTTTTTATAAAATTTATAAAATGTAGCCATTGTTCATTGCTCAGTTCTGTTTAACCATTGATAATTACTATTGCTGTAGTCTCAAGGAACATTTTATCTGCAGTGTCTATTGTTAATTCCTGTCCAAGTGTTTCTGTAAAAGTTCAGTATAAATTTATGGATTTCTCTCTGTCTCTTCTCTCTTTTTTTCTTGCCAGCTTCCCCACTTTCTCTCTTTTCTTCCCACTTGGTTTATACAATCTGGCATGGCATCAGACTCATGCCATAGCCTCCTAAGTAGTGGGACAATTTGGGTCTTTTCAAAAATTTCTGGGTCCCTACTTACCATGTTGACATTTTTATGTAAGTAAAATATAGTTGTAACAATTGTTTTTAATGTCCCTCTATACTAGTTACATGGTTTGATAAGTTTTGGCTGGTTTCATCCTCATAGTGGGTTATATTTTCCTCTTTCTTTTCATGCCTGATATTTTCTTTCTTGTTTATTTTTCCTTAGAGATGGGATCTGACTGCATAGCTCAGTCTGGTTTTGAACTAAAAATCCTCTTCCATATGGCCTTTTTGAACTCAAAAGCCCTATTCCTGATGGGCTGCACCTGATGGTGCTGGCTGCACCATCATTTTTACTGGATGCCAGGCATTCTTAAATTTGTCTTGTTAAATGCTGGGATGTTCCTATTCTTAGAGGCAGTCTTCAGCTTTGTTCTGGTGAACAACTAAAGTATTAGGAACTGGTTCCCTTGATTGCGATTAGCTTGTGCTTTAAAACCTTAAATGACAAACAGCGTAATCTGAGGACAGCTTTTCTTCCTAATAAGACAAAATCCTTCCACATCACTTGTGAGCTATGAGATTTTAAATTCTAACGTAGCTGTATGGGCACTCAATTTAGCCTTTGTCAACTCCTCAACTCTTTCTTTGTCATAACCATTACAGGCAAAACATGCCTTTTCTAATTTCTCTCTCCCTGTTCCTGTTACTACCACTGCTTCCATCCTTATCCCCACCATTAATGTTCAACAATAACCCAGATCTTGAAGCTATAAAGATCTTTAAGTACCAACTATTTAATTACCAAATTTCCTTGAAAATACTTAAATCATTTTCAAAGCCATATTTTGGAAAACAAAGTCATGGATTTTGGGGTAGGATTTACAAACAAAGCAGACATAGAGGCTTCCTCAAAAGTCAAATGATTAGAACAGGTTCTTAATAAGAGAAAAAGATGGCGAGCTGCTCTTACGGTTCTGACACATGGCAATGTAGAGGACGTAATTCATCCCGGCCAGCGCTTCCTGTGCGATTGAGGGGTCGCTATGGGAACACAAGAGTGAGAGCTCTGCTGCCAGGAGACCTAAACACGGAGCATCGATGCTTAGCTAATTGGAAGATAAAGGAGTAAGTGTGTTAGCTTTGCACAATCGACATTAGAAATTTGTATTAGATTCTCTTAAGTAGTAAAGGAACACTGAGCAGCGATTCTCAACCTGTGGGTCGCGACCCCTCCGCCAGCCCTCTAGTTCCAAAAACCGTTTACATTACGATTCATTAACAATAGCGAAATTGCAATTATGAAGTAGCAACAAAAGTTATTTTATGGTTTCTCATCACAACATGAGGAACTGTATTAAAGGGTGGCAGCATTAGGAAGGTTGAGAGCCACTTAGGGTTTTAAGAACCTGTTTCTACAGAACCTGGCTCTGCTGGTGAGTCTCAGCTTCCTGTTCTGTGAAATGAAAGCAAGCAAACGCTGCCTTTGCATAAGGTGCTGTAAGGACAAGAGATAATGTAGGTTCAAGTTGCTAGAAAATTGCTTGAAGTGATAGCAATTCAAGGCTGATTTATATGTCCTAATCTAGGTAGAAATCAGTATGTGTCAAATGCCTACTGTGAAGAAGTGAGACTGCCATAGGCTGAGGCCTTTGGGGATCTCTGTCTGTGTTCAGCACAGAACTGAATTTTGGAAAAGCTTTACCTTTCCCATGTGAAACACTTGAAATGACTCTATGAGTGAAATGTGAAATGATTTTCTTCCTAGAGCTGGTTGACTCTTGCCAGAGAAATTAATTTTTGAAGCTCCACAAAATACCATGTATGTCTTTCTGCTTCTGGGATACCTCACTCAGGATGATCTTTTCTAGTTCCCACCATTTGCCACCAATCTGGAGCTTGAGGTAGCACAATTGTCTGAGAAAGCACCAGATTGATTTCCAAAGTGGTTGTACAAGCTTACATTCCTACCAGAAATGGAGGAGGGTTCCCCTTTCTCCACATACTCTCCAGTATGTGTTGTCACTTGAGTTGTTGATCTTAGCCATTCTAATGGGTGTAAGGTGAAATCTCAGGGTTGTTTTGATTCACATTTCCCTGATGGCTAAGGATGTTGAGCATTTCTTTTCTTTTCTTTTTACTTTAAAATTTTTTATTAATTATGCTTTATTCATTTTGTATCCCCACCGTAGCTCCGTCTCTCCTCCCCTCCCAATCCCACCCTTCCTCCCCCTTCTCCACCCATGCCCCTCCCCAAGTCCACTGATAGGGGAGATCTTTCTCTCCTTCCTTCTGATCCTAGTCTATCAGGTCTCATCAGGAGTGGCTGCATTGTCTTCCTCTGTGACCTGATAAGGCTGCTCCCCCCAAGGGGGAGGTGATCAAAGAACAGATCAATCAGTTCATGTCAGAGACAGGCCCTATTCCCATTACTATGGAGCACATTTGGGGACTGAGCTGCCATGGGCTACATCTGTGCAGGGGTTCTAGGTTAACTCCATGAATGGTTCTTGGTTGGGGTATCAGTCTTAGAAAACACACCTGGGCCCAGATTTTTTGGTTCTGTTGCTCTCCTTGTGGAGCTCCTGTCCTCTCCAGGTCTTTCTATCTCCTACTTCTTTCATAAGATTCCCTGCACTCTGCCCAAAGTTTGGCTATGAGTCTCAGCATCTACTTTGATACCCTGCAGGATAGAGCCCTCTGTGGTAGGCTCCTGTCCTGTTCCCTATTTTCTCCCTCTTCTGATGTCCATCCTCTTTGCCTTTCTGAATGGGGATTGAAAATCTTAGCCAGAGTCGTCCTTCTTAATTAGTTTCTTTAGGTGTACAGATTTTAGCATGTTTATCCTATATTATATATCTAATATCCACTTATGAGTTGAGTATATACCGTGTGTGTCTTTCTGCTTCTAAAAAAAACCTCACTCAGGGTGATCTTTTCTAGATCTCACCATTTGCCTGCAAATTTCATGACTACCTTGTTTTTTATTGCTGAGTAATATTCCATTGTGTAGATGTACCACAATTTCTGTATCCATTCCTCAACTGAGGGGCATGTGGGTTGTTTCCAGCTTCTGGCTATTACAAATAAAGCTGCTACAAACATGGTTGAGCAAATGTCCTTGTTCTATACTTGAGCATCTTTTGGCTGTATGCCTATGAGTGGTATAGCTGAATCTTGAGGTAACACTATTTCCAATTGTCTGAGGAAGTGTTAGATTGATTTTCAAAGTGGTTGTACAAGTTTACATTCCCACCAGTAGTGGTGTAGGGTTCCCCTTTCATGGGGAGCCATTGCTCTGGCAGCTGCTTTGATATTTAAATCTCAGCAGAAAGACTGCTTTTACCAGGCCTTCACTGAAGTCAGGGAAGAATTTGCAAGTCCATCTCCTTTAGTTTGTGACAGCAGGTGGGATAGCTTGTGAAGATCACACCTCTTGTTTTACCTCCTTGTGAATTTAACCCATTGTTCTGAGCTGTTTTTACTCTGGCTTAAAAGCTCTCTGCAATAAAAGTCAGGCTGTTGCTGCTGCTGCTGGCTGATCAGGTCTGGAGCCTCTTAAAAAAGTCTCCTGTGTGTTGTGTGTTAAGTTTTTTAATTTTAATCCTCACTCCCAACTCATGAACCATTCGATTCTGCTGGCAGGCTCCGGTAGATTGGCGCCTGAACAGGGACTTGAGATACAGGGAATCAGTGAAGGACACTGCAGTTGTTGGCGAGCTCGCATTAGTAAATAGAAAGGGTGCGGTGAGTAAATCAAAAAATAAAAATGAGACAAGGCATTAGCCTAGTGTTTTTTGTATGGAACTTAATTAAAGATAGTCTGTATAAGCAGCAGAAAACTGAGAAAGTTAAACTTTCAGGCTCAGAGAGAAGGAGGTTAGAAAGATGGCAGGTTTCAAGAGAAAATGATATTATACCATCAGCTCCTCCAGAGGAGTTATATTTCCCTCCTGATGACAGTAATTTCTTGCCAGAAGGAGACTTTGAGGAAGACTTACATCCTAATGAGGTTGCAGAGTTGGAGGAAGAACCAGATCAGTATTATTCTGAGAGATACCCTCCAGTTCAGGCTATGCATGTTAAAAAGTATAAGCCTTGGCAAAAAGAAATTAAAAGACTGGAATGGGATGTGGAAAAAATAAACAGAAAAATTGGAGAATTAACTGCTAAGGAAAATGAGGCTCAATCCCCCACTCCAACTTCATCATTGGTTGCAGGTTTGGACCCTCCTCCTGGGACTGCTACAGTTGCAGTGGTCCAAAAGACAAGGGGACCTTTTCCTTTGTCTACTGTACGGGCAACTGTATCCCCTTACAAGCTAGGCAAAATGGAAAAGATATAACTGAGTTTTATGGTTTTCCAGTTCTGGAGCAACCTGATGGACAGGGTAATATGGCAAGAGTCCATGCTCCTATACCTTTTAAACAAATAAAAGAATTAAAATCTGCATGCTCTCAATATGGTCCTACAGCGTCTTTCACTCAGGCTCTGTTGGAGTCCTTGTCTACTGAGGCCCTCTGCCCAGGGGACTGGAAACAGTTAACAAGAGCGTGCTTCTCAGGAAGAGATCATTTATTATGGAAGTCAGAATTTGCAGAGCATTGTCAAGCTACAGCTGAATTTAATCGAGTTCAGGGAATTCCTATAACTTATGACATGCTTGCTGGAGAAGGAATCTACAGGGAAATAGGACAACAATTAGATTTTGATGTGGCTGTTTATGCTCAGGTAAATACTGCTTCCTATAAGGCCTGAAACAAACTTCCACAAGCAGGTAGACAGGTGGAGGATTTGTCTAAAATCTGTCAGGGACCTGATGAGTTATTTCAAGATTTTGTGGCAAGATCAATGCAAACAGCAAACAGACTTATAAGCGATGAAAAGTCTGGAGTATTATTGGTAAAACAATTGGCTTATGAGAATGCTAACAGTGCTTACCAAGCAGCTTTGAGACCCTTTACAAAGAAAGGAGATATTTCTGATTATTATTAGGTTATGCTCTGACATCGGGCCGTCTTATACTCAAGGAGTAGCTATGGCTACAACCCTACAAGGAAAAACTATTAAAGAGGCAGCTTCTCAGTTTTTCCAGTAAGAAAGCTAATAGTTAATTCTGCTACAAAGCTTCAATGGTCATAAAAATTTAAATTCAACAAATAACACGATGTTTTGTCTGTCTTAAATTTACCATATTCAGTAAGTCTTGGTCATAGATTATTGGTCATTGGCTATGTTTAAAATCTGTAAAATAAGGTTAACTTACTTAAAACCTAGGGTTAAAACTATTCTAAACAACAAATAAACATTACTCATATCCCAAAATTTAAAAAACTAAAATGTTTTGCTACAGTTGGTATTTCTTCCATTGTAAAGAGTAATAATGGTACTACATATATTAGTCAAGCTTCTCAACATTTTTAAAAATAATAAAACAGGTATGCCATATAATCCTTAAGGCTAAAAAATTATAGAGCCTGTCCATGGATCTCTTAAAAACCAATTACAAAAAATAAAAAAAGGGGGAGTCATATCCCCAAATCTTAGTGGATATACAAGGCCGTTCTGCGGCTGATTGATTGTGGCATCCTAATACCAAGGATGATTATGCCCAGGTAAAATGGAAAGATCCAATTGCTGGAATATGTCAGGGCCCCAACCCCATATTAATATGGGGAAAAAGTGCATGTTTGTGCTTTTTCCACAGGACACAGAAGAAGCCAGGTGGATCCCAGAGAGGCTGGTGCAATTTGCAGGAGTTGTTCCCCAGAAGGAGGATGTTCTGGCTGCAGACAATTGTAAATTCTGCCCTGACCAAGACCAAAAAGCTGCATTGGACTTAAGCTCCTGGCCCACCTTTGTTTCATTCTGCTCCTGGGAGAAGACGTCATGCAGAGAAACCTCTTATACAATGGACTGGACTTGATTGTTCTGTTAATAAGGACAATTCTCAACAAAATCAAAAGGAATAAAAAAAGAGGACTGACTATGAAACTTTGGTCTGACTCTGGTTTTCAGCAGACCAAAACAAGCTTGCTTCAGAAACTCTTGGGAGGCCCTGTAACTGCCTATGTAAATTTTCCTTTTGCTTTGTTGTTTGGAAATGTTTACAAGATTCAAACTTTAATGTTTCTTGCCTTCAATGTAAACTAACAAACTGTATTTGTAAGCTTTCAAATGGTTCTGATTGCTTGACAGCCTTTTACTATGGTTTCTGTGAATGTTTCTCAGACTTGGTAATTTACACAAGGAGTCATTTGTTAAGTCACTTTTATGGAGTGTTACTTTGGACTTGGCTTGTGATAGGAGATGAACTCCTATCCGCAGCAACTAAAACCTGCCTGAAGGCCTTTTAGAATGTTAAAGCTGAGCTGATCTGCATAAGATCAAACCCCAGTGTCTACCCTAGCAGAGGTTGGTAGTCAGAGACCGGTAATGTTTCTCTGGGATTTATTCAACCCAAGACAGGGCATGAATGATGAAATTCATGTACCAATGACAGGTAAGAATATATCTTACGAGAAAAACAACCTAAGACAGGTACAATCTTCTGCTCCATAAATCTTAAGTTATGGCCAATTTTTAAAAAATTAAAAAAAAGGAGACCTGTCTGGAGCTGTTGCTCTGGCAGCTGCTTTGATATTTAAATCTCAGCAGAAAGACTGCTTTTACCAGGCCTTCACTGAAGTCAGGGAAGAATTTGCAAGTCCATCTCCTTTTGTTTGTGACAGCAGGTGGGACAGCTTGGGAAGATCACACCTCTTGTTTCACCTCCTTGTGAATTTAACCCATTGTTCTGAGCTGTTTTTACTCTGGCTTAAAAGCTCTCTGCAATAAAAGTCAGGCTGTTGCTGCTGCTGCTGGCTGATCAGGTCTGGAGCCTCTTAAAAATGTCTCCTGTGTGTTATGTGTTAGTTATTAATTTTAATCCTCACTCCCAACTCAAGAACTGTTCGACTCTGCTGGCAGGCTCCGGCACCCTTTCTCTACATCCCCTCCAGCATGTGTTTTCACTTGAGTTTTTGATCTTAGCCTTTCTGATGGGAGTAAGGTGAAATCTCAGGGTCGTTTTGATTTGCATTACCCTGGTGGCTAAGGATGTTGAGCATTTTAGTGTTACTCTGCCATTCGATATTAATCTATTGAGAACTCTCTTGTTTACCTCTGTACCCCATTTTTAAATTGGATTACTTGATTTGTTGCTGCTTAATGTCATGAGTTCTTTATATATTCTGGATATTAGCCCTCTGTCAGATATAGGGTTGGTGAAGATACTTTCCTAATCTGTAGGCTGTCGTTTTGTTCTGATGACAGTGTCCTTTGCTTTACAGAAGATTTTCAGTTTCATCAAGTCCCATTTATTGATTGTTGATCTTAGAGCCTGTCCTGTTTGTGTTCTATATACTCACTTCTAAGTAGATATTAGACATATAACATAGGTTAATCATACTAAAATCTGTACACCTAAAGAAGCTAAGCAAGGAGAAAGACCCTGGGTAAGATGATCATTCCTCATTCAGAAAGGCAAATGGGATGGACATGGGAAGAGGGAAAAACAGGGAACAGGACAGGAGCCTACCACAGAGGGCCTCTGAAAGGCTCTACCCTGCAGGGTATCAAAGCAGATGCTGAGACTTAAAGGCAAACTTTGGGCAGAGTGCAGGGAAGCTTATGAAAGAAGGGGGAGATAGAAAGACCTGGAGAGGACTGGAGCTCCACAAGGAAAGCAACAGAACCAAAAAATCTTGGCCCAGGTGTGTTTTCTGAGACTGATACCCCAACCAAGAACCATGCATGGAGATAACCTAGAACCCCTGCACAGATGTAGCCCATGGCAGCTCAGTCCCCAAATGCGCTCCATAGTAAGAGGAACAGAGCCTGTCTCTGACATGAACTGATTGACCTGTTCTTTGATCACCTCCCCCTGAGGGGGGGGGGCAGCATTACCAGGCCACATAGGAAGACAATGCAGCCAATCCTGATGAGACCTGACAAGTTAGGTTCAGATAGAAGGGGAGGAGGACCTCCCCTATCAGTGGACTGATGGGGGAAGGTCATGGGTGGAGAAGAGGGAGGGAGGGCAGGATTGGGAAGGGATGAGGGAGGGGCCTACAGCTGGGAATCAATTGCAATAATTTTTTTAAACTTACCAAAGAAGAAAAGAACCCCACAAAATAAAACCCTCAAAGCACATGCTTCCAATTCCTGGGCTATCTCACAGTTTATGCATCTCTCCCCACCCTTTCTTGACACATAAGCTAATTGAATATTTAGATTTCTGTCTTGAATGATTCATCTGGCTTGATTAAACGCTATTACAGAAGGGGTAGAAACATAAATGGAAATAAGATGGAAGGTGTGTGTTTTTGTGGGCACATGCGCACCCATTATCAAACTTGTGGGGCATAGTTCTCCAAAACATAAGCTGCCTCATCAGTCTTCATCTTGCCTAGCTTGGTTTTGGTATTTGCTGTAACAGGTGCTGATGGAAGAAACTAGACTCCAAATGCACCTTCTAGAAAGATCCCAAAGCCTGTTCTAATTCTTTCTACCTTTTCTTAAGGCATTTTTCTTCTCTGTCCTCTGTGAGTCCAGTGAAGTTCCCTTGGTCATAACCCAAGGCCATAAATGAATTGAGATGCTGAGGGTCTTGGTGGGAGAAGGGAAGATAATGTATCTCCTTTTTCTTCCTGCATCCTTGACCTCTTCCCTCCCACACTTCTGTGTGACAATGTTCTAGGACATTCCATTTTTAGGAGTCCCACAACCTAGAGTCTGCAAGCAGTCTCCTTAGTTCTAGGGTGATTTACTCTCATCCCCTGGGTGTCCTGTTCTTTGGGTCAGCTTGCTGAGTTTCTTGACTCTGTCGACTGGCAAGGTCTTAAGGACCGCTCCTGTGTCATAGGCCTAAGGGATGGGGTGGTGAGAAGTCCTTTCTCTGTTGGACCTGATGAAGAAATACTTCTCATAGCTTAGGTCACTGAGGCTGGGGGCCATTTCTAGGAAAGGCTCTAAGGGTATATGTTACAGTTTCATGCTCTGATTACTCCTCCTCATGAACGTGTGGTTGTAATTCCTAAACACTTATATCTGTAACAAAAGCTATTGGCAATTTCTCTCTGTTTGCTGGACAGAATCTGTTTAGGCCTGCACCTCTAGCATAGTACGGGTAGCTGTCCAGATTGCTATCAGGGTATGAGTTAGGATTGGCCAAGGGAAGAGCAAAGCAGACTGTTAATATGCACACAGTCCTTTCAGAAGGGTGTTGGTCACAGCTAGAGCTTCTCAGACATCAGGCTTTTTGAGAACTTTTAACAGGATATGCCCTGGTTTTGTGGAAAATCTATCCAAATAGAAAAAGATCAGGAGATAAGTAGCTTTGCTACTGAAGTTAAGTGCTCTGGGTCAGTCTAGCAAAGTCTCCTTTTTATTACAGACCTTCATAGATTCTTCAGTTTCTTGTCTCAGAAATAATGAATTTAGGTGCCAGATGTCAAAGGCACCACTTCTAAGCACTTTAGTCGCACCCGTGTCTAACAATCAGCTTCCACTGATGTTTCCAGCACCAGGTGGGTAGGTTTTTATCTATTTATTCCTGATACAATAAAGCCCAATTTAATTCAAACGCATGGTTTTGTGCTACAACAACTCTCTTGGCAGAATTATTAGAATTATGCATTTTTAGCAATGGCAAATTCTTTTAGCTTTGTGTTTTAGTAATATAGCCATTCCTTTATTTCTTTTTAAAAAATTTGTGTTGTATGAGTGTGTGTGAGAGAGAGACAGACAGACAGACACAGACAAGGTGACAGAGAGCGCATGTGTTGTGGGCAGAAAATAACTTGTGGGAGTTGGTTCTCTCTGTCTACCATGTGGGCCCTGGGAAGAGAGTTCAGGTAATCAGTTGTGGAGGTCAAACATATCAGCCTCATTCTCCCGCTGAGCCGTCTCTCCTGCTTGTGCTCTTATTTCCTGCTTCATGTGACAGACATACTGTGCTGATTATCTGTTTTATGACAGGCAGTCTAGAGGGCTGCCATTTCTCCACAACTTTTATCCGCTGCTTCTCACATCCTCCTTCTCTTAAGTATACTTTTGCCATCTTTATCATGGCAAATTGATATGCACGTAAGATTTGCTATTTCAGCTGCTGTGAAGTATGTAACCTAGTGGCATGAAAGTCACTCACAATGCTTCACAACCATCTATCACCACAGTGGTTTTCAAGTAGGTAGTCATCCTTTGCCCACAAAGAGCTACTCACTTCCCCTTCATTATGGGCTCTGGCATGCACGCTTTGCTTTCTATCTAAAGATAACCCCATTGTGCTATTTACATAAAGGCAATCATGGGAGTCATACATATGAATTTGTTTCTGGCTAGTCTTCTTTCCTTTGCTAGGAGGCTTTGGCTCAGTGTCGTATCACTCTATGCCTGTGTCGAATTTTGTTTGCCCATTCATCAGCTAGTGGCTCTGGGGTTACTTCTACTGAGCTATTTTTAATTTTTCTGCAATGAACTCTTGCAGGCATATTCATTTCTGTTTTTCTTTGTTAAGTCCATATTTAATGTTTTAAATTTTTCTTTGTTAAGTCCATATTTAATGTTAACCAATTTAAATGTTTTACTATTTGGTCTTAAAGTTTAAAACTAAAATATAGTCTGTGAATAAGTAAAATAGTTTGTTGAGAGCCATTCTCAGTTACTGATGTTTCTCTTTGACACATACATATGCCCTCACCATATAAGTTTCTTATAAGTTTCACCATAAGTTTCTCATCTGTACTTTGGATGATATATTTTGATAACAATTTTTCTCTTTATTTACTTTAACTTCTCTCTTTCAGCTGTATGTTTTTCTCAAGTGTCAGGTTACTTTTGATTAACTTCTCATATTTATGCCTGTTATAGTAACTGGAATGTAAGATTCTATTGTTGAGGATGCCACATGCTTTGATTGCGAGATACAAAGAAATCAAGTAGGATGAAATTAGAATCTTCCTCCATGCTGGCTAGCACACCTAATTGCGGAAGACATTATATAAGATGCTGGAGGAGAAAAGGTACTAATATTTTACCTAGCCGTAGACCCTGCACATTATGATACTGATCTATCAAGCAAGATATACCTATAGGTGAAATAGTGGAATGGCTGCCTGGTGTAGGAGGTAACCACTTTTATTGGATTTGAGGCCTCCTCCAAGGGACAGAATAAATACCAAATACTATAAACCTGGTCAAACGCTGATGGCAAGGGAGGTCACAGACCCTATGGGGAGTCTTCAGCACTGATGTGTTGCTCAATACACATTTAGTCAAACTGTCTTCTAAATATATATGTTTATGCCCATGTAATAGTCCTGCTCCCAGTCCTGGTATACAGGAGCTTCTTTATTTTTCAGCAGGCAACTCTTAATGTGGAATCTCTTAACCAGTCAGAGTGCTGAGAATTAGTGACTATGGAGAACCAAGCCCTAAATGGGGAACGTGTAACTACTCCCTGCCCTGTTCAAAGAGGCCTTAGAAGATAAAGACAAGTGATGATAAGGCCCCAAAGGATGGGGAGGACTTCTTTGAAATACTATTTTTCCAATATGCCATGGCTGTTGCAAACATGAAAACACCGTTGGCTTACTGCACAAGACATGAACTAAATAATAAGGCATAAATGTTGTGGGGAGACCACTGTGGAAGGAGGAGGTGAGTTGGGGGGGATAAGAGAGCAATGGGGGTGGATATATAAATATGTCATACATTGTATATGTGTGCAAAATTCTCTTAAAAAACTCCAAACTTCTACAGCCACTTTGGAAATCAATCTGGTGCTTTCTCTGACAATTGGTTGTAGTGCTGCCTCAACACCCAGCTATACCACTCTTGGGCATATACCCAAAAGATGCTCCACCATACAATGAGGACATTTGCTGAGCTATGTTCATAGCAGCTTTATTCATAATAGCCAGAAACTAGAAACAACCTAGATGTCCCTCAACCAAAGAATGTATATGGATATTGTGGCACATTTACAGAATGCAATACTACTCAGTGATTAAAAACAAGGAAATTACGAAATTTGCAGGCAAATGGTGGGAACTAGAAAAGATCATTCTGAGTGAGGTATCCCAGAAGCAGAAAGATACACAGATATATATTCACTTATAAGTGAATATTAGGCATATAATAGAGGATAACCATACTACAATCCACAGACCCAAAGAAGCTAAATAACAAGGACCACCTCAGGGAGGATGCTTAATTCTCATTCAGATGGGCAAACAGAATAGACACTGGAAACAGTTGAAGAGCGGAAACAGGACAGGAGCCTACCATGGATGTCCAAGATGTCCTCTGAAAGACTCCACCCAAAAGTAGATTCTTAAGACTCACAGCCAAACTTTGGGCAGAATGCAGAGGCCTTCAGGGCCTGCAGAGACTGATACACCAACCAAGGACCATGTATGGAGAGGATCTAGATGCCCTGCTCAGACGTAGCCCATAGACAGCTTAGTCTCCATGTAGGTTCCCTAGTAAGGGGAGCAGGGGCTGTCTCTGATGTCTGTTACCCACGCTTTGATCACTTCCCTCTGGTGGTATGGCCGTGGTAGGCCATGGAAGAGGAGGATGCAGGCAGTCCTAATAAGAGTTGATAGACTGGGGTCAAATGGTAAGGGAGGAGGGCTTTTCCTTTCTGAGGACTAGGGAAGGAAGATACAAGGGAAGAGGGAGGAGGGTGGGACCAGGAGGAGACAAGGGAGGAGCCTACAATCAGGATGTAAAATGAGTAAATTATAAAAAATAAATTTAAATAAAACAATGAAGGCCAGAGCAGAAAAAAAATAAAAGAAAAAAAAATGAATGTAATAATGCTTCATGGTGGGGATTTTAATCGGAAGCAAGACACATCACTTGGGTATGTCGCTTGGGAATGGTTAAGGAATAATTTTCCCTCAGAATGCTTAGCAAAGATTTTCAGGGAAAAGGGAGCCCTCACAAATGGCTTCCAGTGAGCTTCATTTTGTGTCAAGAAGGGAAACATTGAGTCTTCAGTATACATTTTCAATTAACCCTTTCAATTAGCACAAACATTTTCACTGTCTTTCTATTTTCTTGGCTCTAGACAGCCTCACCCCCACACACAAACACACAACCCCTTCACAGCCATGAAACCCCAGTACCCATGGCTGCTGCCTCTGGGCTCCTCTGTCCTCTCTGTTGGTTATCATTTTCTATTCAGCCTGCCTTCCAGCAGCTTGCCAGTGAAATCTCTTCACCAGCTCCTTCTCTTGCCATGTGTACACACGCTGAACTAGCGAAGCACTGCCATTTTGTGAGGAGACTGGAGAGAAGGGAGGTCAATGTGGATGACGGATCAGCTGTAGCGCAAAACCCTGATCCCGGTTTTGCCTTTTAAAGGAAGAGAAGTTTGTTTTGTTTTCTAGCTCCAGAGGGATAAAAGCCCACGATGGCAGTCCTATAGAGAGGCCTGTATCAGGAGGGATAAAGGCCTGCAAAGAACAAATTCAGTGAGCTTGACAATGGATTCCTTTAACCTCCATCAACCTTTAGGCTGAGAGCTGAACCCCACGAGAGGATTGCCAGCCGGAGGCATCTAATTATGGTACCAAGACCCTGGAAAACAAGAGACTGTTGGATGAATATACTACTTGTCTAAAACTACTAATATTACGTTTGTTATGTAGTTTATAGACCACACCCCAAATAGGGTAATGTGTTACACATCAACAGATAACAGATACACAAGACATAGCCCAAATTCTCCCTCTGACTTTTCCCTGACGTAATCTTGCCCAGAGCAGACTTTGCTTCATTTGGGTTTCGTGGGGACCCACTCTTCCCATCGGCTGCTTTGCGCACTGCCTTCTTGTCTTCTCTTCTCTCTTGTTTTGGTCCTTTTGGGAGGCCAGTAACAATGCAGCCATCTTTAAATGTGCCAACATAACAAATATGGGGCCAGTCTTTCTGCTAATGGTAGATATGGCCTCCCTGGCTTACATGTGTCTGCCCGCAGAAAGCTGCTTCATGTATTTGCATGAGCAGGTGTTCATGGCAGGTGGTGGGTCCTCTACTCTGACGACTACAAAAACATGTATTTTTAACAGGAAACTAGTGGTGGTCGAGATTCTTTGATAGGCCAGGAGCTCCTGAAGCTTGGAATGACCTAAGCTAGGGTGGTTTATAAAGAAAAGGTCTCTGTCTAGTGTCTAGACAACACTGTCACACCAACTATGTTATCTTAACAACTTAATCAGCTTTTAAGTTTTTAGCAGTAGTTTGGATTATGTTGTTATATACACATACATATGACGTATATTTCATTGTTCCATTGACCTAACAAATTTTCTAAGGACATTATTTTTGAAAAGAAAGCTCCCTTAACGAAGTGCGCGTCCTCCTGACCGAGAGAAGCGGCAGGACAGCTAGCGATGCTCTGAAAAACGCGGATGTGCTGCCGCCCCGTGGCCGTCAGCAGCCACTGCAAGCCGCGGCTGAACTAAGGTTATCCTATTTGGATTTTCCCAACGCGTTGAAACGAACAATGCATGACTTTGGGTTCACACCTGAATGTCTGAGGTTATATTTTTCACTCCTGAAGGGCCCCGTGAGCAAAGGAGTAAGGGAGAGAGAAAAGGGAGTGGCCACATCAGGCAAAACCCCAAAACGTCTGACCTGCCCCCTGGGATCGGTTTAGCGGACTGTATCAACATATTCAGAGAGAAGTATGGGAATAGACAGCACCCAAACAGTTGGCGTCAAATAATTGCTGGGCGGGTAACACGTATTAGGAGCTGCCCAGGAAATACACGAGAGATGGACTATTCTTAATCCTAAGCCTCGTTTAAGTAATTAAATGAGCAATTAGTATATTTGCAAACTACTTAGAGGATAAATTGGAAAATCAAATCTTAGCATAAGCATCCACATGAGGGAAATGGTCTCAGCGTGAGGTTTCTGAGAGTGTGAGCAGTGGTGGATTCAAAGCAGAAAGCTTCAGCTTAACACTGAGGACGTCACTTTCCACAGGGAATTCGACAGTCAAGTCTAGCAATGTGCCAGCATTGTGAAGCTGTCAGAAAACGGACATCTGAAGAATGTAAGCCGTGATTTAAGGAACCTCTGGCCACTCCTGCCTTTCTCCTGATCCTTACTCTCCAGAGCATGTCCAGATACTCATCCGGAGGCCTGCACAGATCACCGTGTTGTGTGAGGTAGGAAAATTAAAACCAACTGGAAAGTAGACACGTCGATCATAACGTACCAAAAACCATGAGGTGTGTGTTGCATTTAAAAGTGTGAAGTGAATGTACATGGGCTGAGACATCAATGAGGCGCCCTGTTAAGCCCGATGAAGAACCGTCTGTGAGCACAGTGCAATGCTAGTAGAGAAAACTGGGGTAATGAGCATGCGGCTTAGCACGAGGTGTATCACACTTACGGGGAAAGAGCGAAGTAAAGAGAGGAGGAAAGAAAGGCTTAGGCGCTTGGTGAACATTGGGAGAGCTCAAGACTTACTTGTTGGGAGCAAAACGGTCCATGTGTTCACAGACAGCACCAGGGAAACCAGGAATGTTACGCACAGAGAGTTGTCTTTTCAAGAAAAAATTCTTTCTATCCAGAAGGCTAGGAGCGGAGGCGGTTAATGGCGGCACTGTCTGCAGGGCCAGCCCCTACCAAGCTCCCCCAAACAGGACTGGAGGCGGCTAACAGCCTAGGTGGACTTTCTGTTACCTGTATGGCCAGAGGCTCCCCAGGCTCCCAGACTCAGGACCAGAGGGAGATACTTAGCAGTCTAGGTGACCGTGGTGTTATCTGTATGGCCAGGGGCTTCCCCCAAGCTTCCACAACTAGGGACAGAGGTAGCTGATGGCCTCCGTGGCCTCCTCACTATCTGTATGATCAAAACACACCGGTCTTTCCCTAGGCCCTTAAGATAATACATGTAGCCTATCTCTAGAATGCCTCCTCATGGGATACAGACTCTTGAGAAGAGTGTCAACGTAGTAATGCCTCCTGTGCGCAGGGCGTTGTATTATACCAGAACCCCCCCCCCCCCCCCCCCCCCCGATTATACTGTACCTAAATATGCTTACAATAAGCTGCTTGGGGTCAGACCATAGAACCCTGAACCAACATTGGCTAACTAGCTTATGTTGAATCGAATTTCCTTCTTGTCTCATGTGGATTGTTACTCTGTGGGCCATGGCATTTGCTGAGAACCCTCCTAAACCCCATGCCCCACGTAAACACACACACACACACACACACACACACACACACACACACACTAAATTATATGCATTTAAAATAAGAAAGTTTTAAAATATTTGAGAAAACAGGAAAAGAAGGTAAGGATGAAATATTTGGGATGTTACAAACGGCACTGGGTCAGCAGAGATAAGTCTAGATAGCAAATATCTGGGGTTTTGACATGCTCATAGTATGTGTGTAAAATATAACACAGTTTAGTCAATCATTGGGGAAAAAAAAAACCCTGATCTAATTGATTCCCAGTCATTTAGGCTGATGACTCTTTCCATGTATTCTTGCCTCCCTGACCATCAATACCAAGGTAGCATCAGTGACCTCAGACCTAAGGCCTAGCAAGCAGCTCTCTAGAAACGCAGTCTTGAGTTGGCAGCACTGCTGAAGTCAGTGGCTTACGTATTTCTTGACTCTCTTGGATGCAAAGATTAACACCCTGGTGATGATTATCATTGCTCGTTCTTGCAGGTACAGGTTATCCTGACTCATCCAGATGACCATTTCCTGTTGGAAACATAACGGCTCTTTCAGAACCACAGTATTTTCATTTCTTAGAGGCTCCTCTTTGTAATGTCCAGCTTTACCAAGGCAGGCAACATTGTATACTGAGTAGTTCATACTTGATTTCATTTTATCCAATATTACAACAAAACCCAACTTCCCAACTATTGTACAGCTTTCACTATTACACTAACACATCTGTTTTTATTAAACCAATTCAACAGTTATGAATGTTCAGTACAATCCAATTTTCCAGGTATTGTTAAATATCTTGTATGAGACTATGTTGTTATGTAACCTCTTTGTTTAAATTTAAGTTCATATTTTCCCTTAAAAAGCATAGAGCTTGCATTTCACCTTCAAGAGAGAATTGAAATTGTATCTAATTCAAAAGTGTCAACGTATCCCAGAATTATTCTGCTTCTTGGCTTAGATATTCTGGAGACAGCATCTTGGGTTCCGTGTGCCCACAGAAATACTAGAGGACACTGCTAAGTTTCATGGCCCGCACCTTCCAGAGTTATGGACGGGGCCACACCTGGACCTGCCTGAGTCATGGCTGGGACAGTGGAAGTATGGTTTGCTGGGATTCAAGTAGCAGAGTGTCCAAATGGAGCAGATCAGTTAATGCTGTGGTCTTGTGGGTGCTTCTCCAGGAACCATGTCTTTGGGGACCTGGCTAGCCTCGAGAATCTCTGAAATGACACTTCAGGAGCCTTCTGCCATTGTCAGCTTGATGGAGAGAGCCTGGCTTACTTCTCTGCAGGTCAATATCCTGAGTAAGCAATCTCCTGACCAGTTCACTAGCATTCTCTCTGAAGCACACTTGGCTATTGCTTATGTGCCCAGGGTGAGAGTTATCCAGACCTTTGCATTGTACAACACTTTCAATTAAAACTTTAATATTTAAATTTTGTTTCCCTTCTCTTGTTTTACTAGAACGGACCAAAAAGAAGCCATGTAGTGAAATGGACACTTTGCTGCTCAGAAACTTCTGGATAACTTAGTTCAAAAATGGAAACAGACAAGATGGAGTTACTGACATTTTAACTTCTCCACCCAGAAGAGGATCTTACACTGAAGTTTTACCTTTCTCAAAGTTCTAGGACACAGGAGTACTTTCCTCAAACTCAGCAGATGTGTAACAAGATAATCCTGTATTCTTGACTCCAGCACCAGTTCCTTCTCTCTGAGACTTACTTCATCTGCATGACCCTTGTGTGAGTGTTTCCACCAACGTCCTGACTTAAGTCCATAAGAAGATTTAGGTTTCCGCTATAGCTCACCTTCTGGCTCTCATGACAATAGCCTCTAAATTTCCATTCCTAGCACTGTAGGCTTTTTCTAGCCTCCAAATCCTTCCACCCTTATTACCCACTTCCCAAACTGATCTCGGATATTTATGTATTGTTATTAGAACAGTCCTGTTTCTTGGTACCGATTTTCTATTTAAGGCTATTCCGAGTTATTGCACAATATCTGAGATTAGGTGATTTATAAATAAAGCATTCTTAGGAATTCTTGTAGTTCTAGAGGCTATGAAGTAGTTTAAGGTCAAGGACCCCGTATGTAGCAAGGGCCCTTCTTGGCGCACATCAAATGGCAAAAAGCAGAAGGGCTGAAGAGTATGAGGGAGAAAAAGAAGGAAGGAGGCAAGTCCTTTTTACTCCCAAGAGCTTATTCTCATGGTAATGGTATTAATTAACTGCTGGGGGAAGACAACTCATGGCCCATCCATCTCTTAAAGCTCTCAACACTGTCACCTTCGGAGAACTGAGAGTCTAATGCTTGAACGCTGGTGGATGTCGCCAAGCACAGGGACGTTTGTGCTGGTTAGTTTTAAATGTCAGCTTGACGTAATCTCAAATCACCTGGGAAAAGGGTCCTAACTGAGAAATTTCCTAAGTCAGGTTGGCCTCTAGCTGTGTCTATGAGGGACTGTCCTGGTTGATGAGTGATCAAAACCATTATGGCGGCACCATTCCCTGTCCTGGACTATATAAATGAAGGAAGCTCACTGAGCCTCAGCAACCTCTGGAGTAGGCCCAGGGGTGTATTCATTTCTCTCTGCTCTTGACCACAGATATGGTCTGACCATCTGTCTGAGCTCCTACCACTGTGACTTCCCTGAAATTACAGATCACAACCTTCAGTTGTACACCAAATAAACTCCTTCCTCTCCTAAGCTGCTTTTGGTTAAGGCCTTTAATCACAGCAACAGAAATCACATTATGGTAGAGTCCTTAGCTGAGGCAGTGGTCAACATAACGCCAAACAGGCTTCCTCACAGAGCTGCCATTTTTGGGTAGACAGGAAGAGAGCTCAGGCTAATATTATTGTTTACTACCTCAACTTTCATATATTTCTGCGGAACATTTGACATGTCAGTAGATATTCATACCATTTCCTTAAACTTGATCTTTTAACAACTCAAATAAAGGAAAGGGTTAACTCTAACTTCACAGAGTTGGAAATCTAAAAATAATAATAATAATAATTCCAACATTCCAGTACTAGAGGAAGAGACAAAATGTGGTCAATTAGAAATAAGCAGATTGTGCCAAACTGGTTTATATTTGAAATGAAACCATTTGCTTTGCTTTCACCTTTAAGATCTGTATCTTGTAGAAATCTTTAGATACTAAAATAAGAAGAGTGTCTTCAAATATGTTGAAAATATTTTGGTATAAATTCTGAAATACAAAACAGAAAATACGCAATCAGCCAGCCAGCCTTAAATAAAAATTGTTCCAAATGGGTATAGAATCTTAGGATTCTCCTGATCTGCATTTTTCCGTATCTACCCTGCCCTTCAGTATTTTCCAACAAGCTCCTTTGTCTTGCTAAATCAATTAATTCAAACTGTCTTTGCTCATTTGTTCCTATAAACCTAGTACTATCTGTTAAAGCCAATGGATCTAGTCATGAGGATTTCAAGAGTATGGGTTAGTGAGAGAAAATATTATACATTAAAAAAACAAAAACAAACGAAGACAGGCGGATTCTAACCTCAATGGTACACTGTGCAGCTTGCTGCCGTATATGCCAAGGTCCTTGTCATTAGTAAAGGAAAAAGAAGGAGCCTACCTCCAGGTCCTCGCTTTCCTCAGGGCTGTCCCCCATTTCTTTCACTGAGTTAAGGTTTGGCGTGGATAATACAGTCTTGAAAGACAGCTCAGTTATCTTCAACTGTGTCTCAAACTGCACGAGAGGATCAACAAAACTGACAAGAAAAAGGAATAGAATTACTAAGTTGGTGGGATTTCAAATGCAACTTAATTTGATTGGAGTTTTCTTAGAATAAAAATACTAAGCATGAGATACAGTTCTGGGCTTTATAGGACACGCAAGTTTCAACATTTCTCTTAACAATGATGCTTTAAATATAAAAGAATGAAATTCTTTGAAAAAAATGGTATATACAGTTATTATAAATCAGAACGTATTTTTCTAGAAATACAGTTATGGACTGATTACATGCTCAGGCAAACCCACAAAGCCACACTGCATCTTCAAATTGAGTTCAAAAGAAATCTGACCACCAATAGCCAAAAATGATCTGATTATACATGCAATCCAGAAACTCTAAGAGAGACCCTAAAAGAAAATGTGCTTCTTGAAATAGGCAGAATGAATTGAGAATAATTACGTTCTTGTGATTTTTTTTTTTTTTTTAAATCTACAGCATTTGCAAGATATTTAGTTAGTGAAATCAGGGAGCAGTATAGCTTACATACCTGGAGTTCATTGCCAAGATCATGGCTTGATTAGTTAACAAGCCCGAGTATGTGTCCAATAGGAATTCAGCTTTAAATTGCTAAAGATCACAGGGAAAAAAGAAAACAAAACCCAGAGAATCAACAATTATAGACCAGTGGTGTCCTTAACACCATGTGAAGTTCTTCTGAAACTGAGAATACATTTAGGAAGCAAATCAGATTGGAGTGGAAGAATTCATAGGATTACAACTAGAAATTCTGTGACTCAACCCACATTTGTTGGTGGCTTTTCACAGCCAGCCATTACACTTTTGTAGCAGTTCAGACCAAATTTGTCCGGGATGCCTTTACCAGAGGTGTGTCTGTAAACCATCAGAAAGTTGAGTGTGATCTAGAGGTGTAGGTGAGTGCAATTCCATAGGTATAAAGTCAATCTATGGCAATGTCAGCAGGGAAGTGAAGTCAAATCTTATTGCAGAACACCTAAAGTCACCCTAGAGAGGAAGGAACAGGTGTCGCTTAACGCAACACCTAATATAACCATGTGACCACCAAACATGGTAGTTGAAGAGATCTCAATAGGAGTATGTAAGGCTACCCCTCCCAAACTGGAAAAGTGGACCCCAATTAGCCAAAGCAATGCAGAGAAAGAAAAGTGGGCTGTCACACATTATAAAGTGATGAGAGATGGGGACTGAAAACAACCCCAAAAATCAATGAAATGGAACTGAGGTTTCAGGACTAACTTTACCCAGAGGTGGTCAGTCTACCTTTGGTATGGGTGCCAAGAATAAACTGATGGGAGGATGGTCTCTTCCAGAATTAGTGTATGGTGCTGGGCCCTTGTCTTGTGCCATATTCAAAATTAAGCGGTAGTGCCCCGAAGACTTACTTATAATATGTATAAAAGTATAACGCTCTTGGAAAAAAGTAAGCAAGGGAGCCTCTGAAATTGGCTTTGATATTGAATTTTTGGTTGTGGCATTAAGGCATAATCAACATAAGTTAAAATAAGTCACATTTTAATTAAACCAAAAAGTTTCTTCAGAGAAAAGGAACACTCAAAGATACTGTAAAGATAATATGTGGGGTGGGCAAAAAGAACGGCAAAGCTCACATCTCTCAAAACTTTGGCTGCTGAAATACACAAAGAACATAACAGCGAAAGACAAATGGCCACTTGCGATGAGGATTTTAACAAAGGAGGGCTGAAGAGCCCCTCTGTCCCTTACGTACCTCCCCTACTCAGCCAGGCCTCTGCTGCAATGTTACTCCTGGTTTTAGGGCCGTGGAAACCCTTAATCCCTACTTAGGATATATTATAATGAGATCTCTAATGAGACCCGGTCCCTCTAATGTACAGGCAAATGCAGGCCATTAATTAATTACCACTTTGGAAAAAAAACTATCCCTTCTCTTTTTGCTTCATGCTCTTCCTGTGAGCGCCTCCATGGTTGAGTGTTGTGGGATCTGTGTTCTGCCTCCGTGTGAGCAATATCCCATTGGGTTTGGGTGCTTTTCTGGGTGTCAAGTTAGAGGAACTTCCTGTTTGCTGTCTGAACGAAGAAATGGCATTCCCCTGTCTCAGACACAGCACATTAAACATCTCCAAGTCCCCTCCTCCTTAGAGTTCACTCAGACTGGATGGTACAGAGGAGTTATTCTCCTTTCTCTAAAATACATTTTCTTTCTTTTATAATACCAAGCATGACTTTATTAGCCTTTAGGGAATGGTTCTTGGCGATGTGTGTTGTCAGCATGCTACACACTGCTGGAAGAATATAACATCTACACTGTAGACAACCCTTACCATAACATGAAGCTATATGGTAACTTGAAATGCCATTCCATTGTGCCAAAATTTCACTGGCTCCTGACCCTTTAGCACTGGCTGATCCAACAGCCTGTCTTTGAATAGTTAGTTCGTCCAGGTCTTTTCTCATAAATCAGGTTGCAATTGGCCCTGTGTCCTTGGAAATCAGTTATTAATATTCAAAATGTCCTGTAGTGCATTAAGAGGCCAAAAATACAGATTTTGACTAGTAAGCTACACTCTTTTAGATATTTGTCATCAAATGCAGACACCGGTGTTTTTTTGTTTTGTTTTGTTTTGTTTTTTAAGTCTTCCAGGTGATTCTAAAGTACAGCACCGTACCCTACTAGAAGGCTGTCTCCTTACTGAGTGTTCTAGTTTCAAAAATTTGTCTATCACTTTTGGTTATTAACAGTGTCATGGGTGACTCCAGGGAAGCAATGTCTTCCAGGTAAAACAGGACAGATGTACATATGAGTTCACAGAGATTGTGGCAGCATGCACAAGACCTGCACAGGTTCAAGCTAAATGGGGTCCCGGCAGGGAGAGGGGCAAGCGGACAGTCTCACTCCTAACCAAGGAGCTCTCTGTAAGGGAAATTCAGCTTACTTCAATGCAGTATCAGTGGGTATATCAACCGCACTCTAGGGCAGGCTCCACCCGCAGGAGTAGTTGGCCAATATAAAACAAATTCTATGATCTTTTTCGTTTGTTTGTTTGTTTGTTTGTTTCATTTTGGCATATTTTTGTCTTATTAGTCTTTTGTCTGCTTTGATTTACATTTCATCTTTGTGGGTTTTCTTTTTGAGAGAGGAGAGAGAGAGAGGGAGAGAGAGAGAGAGCATAAAGTCGGATAGGTAGGGAAGTGGGAAAACTCCCTGAGAGTTAGGGGAGAGCAAACATAAACAAAAGCACTGTATGAAAATTTTTAATTAAAAAGTGATTTCATCATCAATGTCAATTCTGAATCCTATCTATTAAAAATCTTTACCATCATAACTCATCCATTCAACAGCTCACTTCAGTTCCCAGGGCAGGCACGTGTTTTGGTTTTAGTGCCATTAGCCCTCGTGCTAGGCTACCAACTCTAGTGCCAGGCTTGGGAGTTTGCATAGTGGCTCTGTCACTTACTAATTATGTCACCACAGGCAAGTCACCTCCTGCCAATTTTGCTTCTTTTCAAAGTGGAATAACACTAGCCCTTCCTCTAGAGAGCAGTTATGAGGATTGAATGATTATTACTCATTTTAAGCTCTCGGAGATGGCTCACTAGTAAGCCATGAGTGTTAACTGCAGTTGTTTGAATGGGGGCGTTTACCCTGTCTCTCTGTTTCTTTCCAACTCTGTCTCTGTCTCTCATTCCTTCTCTCTCTCTTTTTGTTCTGGGGTTGTATGTAGCTCTGGAATTGAGGTTTACTTTTCCTTTCTTCCTTCCACCAGCACTTCCTCTCTTCTCTCTTATTTCCAGCTTTCCTTTTCTGTTCATGCCATTTCTTATCTCCCTCCCATTGGTCATCACTTCTGCCCCAGTGATGGCCACAAATCTCTGCTAGTGAGGAACTCATTCCCTTTGGGTGGATGTCATTTTCAAGATCCAGGTGAAGGTTGTGGTTGGTTTTCACCATCTATTCTAATTAAGAATAGATAATTATATCTTCCAGTCAGAGGCTCGCTATGACTTCTAATGAGCTTCCTTTGTGGGTGGGGGTGGGGGGCGGAAGTCCTTTCAGTTAATCCTTCGGGTTATTTTTTTGAAGACTTATTTGTGTGTATGTGTGTGTGCATGCATTCAGAGACCAGAGGTGAACATTTGGTTTCCAGGAGCTAGTTTTAGGTACATATGAGCTGACTAATGTGGGTGCTAGGAATTGAACCCAGGTCCTCTGCAAGAGCAGCAAATCCTCTTAACAGGTGAGCTGTCCTTAGCCCTGGAATCTATTATTCTTTTGAAGCAACAGGACTCCCTTGATTCAGTGAGTCAGCTTTTTTATTATTTTTTTCTTTTTTTAAACTTGTTAGCAAATCTCAAAGGACTTGTGTGTTTTGGCAGACTACGTTGCCACTTCCCTCCTTGAGCTGTCTTTGAGCAGGCACCTGTTGTCCTGGGAGGAGGCTATGGAGCCCTTTGATCACCCCTCTCCACCTCAGGGTTAAAACACTTTATCTTGGTTGCGGGTAGGTTTGGTAGCTGAGCGCTCTCTGAGTAACTGGGAAAACGTCACCAGCCAGGGAGCCTCCTCTCATCAAAACGCTTGCCCTCTGCAGGGACAACCTTCAGACAATCATTAACTGAAGACATTAGTTGTTAATGACTGTTTGCTGTAAAAGAGACAGCTAATCCACCTCTCTATCTCTAAGAAGGTCAGTTCTGAAAAGCCATCTCGGGTCTAGACATCCTCCCTCCCCTCACTCTGAAGTGGCTGCCAGCAGTTTCCCAACCACACAGCATTGCATCTCTTCCCCCTACCCAATCCTGGTGCTCTATCCTCATCCAGCCTTAATCTTCAGGAGGATTTCCCAAAAGTTCAAGAGCCTGCTAGACGTAAAGATCCAGTTTAGACACTGTGTACCGGGAGCCGTACCTGAAGTGTGTAATTGCTTGGCATGTGATGCTCTGTGCTTTATTGCACACCTGTGCTTCCTCCTCTTCCTGGGATGCACTGCACTTTCAGCTGGATAGTTTGCCCATCCAAGGTCCACTGACATCTTCTCTAAGCACAGGTAAATCTGAGGATCCCTTCACACCTGTGCCTGTCTTCTTCCACCTGCACCTTTCTTATAAGCTACAGGCAATTCTTAGCACTAACTTCATTCCCTTCTCCATTGGACTATGGGAAAATCGAAGCTAGTTTCTGAATTTCATTCTGTGTTGCATCTCAAAACTACAGCATGCTATTGAGCATGTCACAGATACTCTAAAGCTTCTTTTTGAATAGGTGAGTGAGTAAGCAGTTTGGTGTTTTCCATGAAAATGGTATCAGAGTAAGGAGACTTGCTGAGCCATCCGGGTATGGCAGGTGGGCGGAAAATCAGTAGGACTGGAGCGGATCCCTTTGAATGTGTGCTGAAGGTCATTTCCAAACGTGCTGGAGGATGGTGAGAACATATTGCTATAGGGCAGAATAATGTAAAAAAAATAAGTCCCCGCTACGTTGCATCTGCTCTTTCTCTATCTGCACAAGTTAAGTATTAACTTTAATGCATTTGCAACAGAGACAGCGAGTGTAATTTTTTTCCCCTTGAAGATTTTAGGTGTGCTAGTGAAGGTACTTATGGAATATCACATACCATGTGGTACCGCTTCACAATGGAATGCAGTGAGTGGAGACTGGTCACTAGGCAGAAAGAGAAAAGAGTGTATGTAAAGAAGAATGAAAATAATCCTCTTGTTAGTACTTAGGACTTATCTCTAAAACTGAAGTTATATTAACTTAGATGGTAAGAACACACACACACACACACACACACACACACTCCACAGATAAATTCAGTATATTCCAGAGCAACACTTAACAGAAATTAGCAAACACTAGGTTGTCACATGGAAGAGCAATGTACCATTACGAAGTGGCATTTATTCTAAACAGAGGGTGTGCAAGAGCTTGTGGTCCAACCTATGATTCAAATCTCAGGGTTGATTTTTCTAAAAAGAAAATGTTCATGATAATTTTATTGTGGCAAAATTTCCTGTTAAGGCTTCAATCTATTCTTGCTGACTACTCCAAATGCATAGCTATGCAGTTAATTTTTTAAAAATGTTGTCAACAGAAAAAGTTTTCTGTGAAGATATCATCCAATATTTTCAGAAAATTTAATACATATAAGTACTAAATTCCACTTCTGTTTTTACATATGATCAGAGAAAATTTGTGTTATCTTTATTCTTATAGAATTCATATTAAAATATTCATCATAATAGATAGCGACATGTAAGTGTTGAGAATGTCTTACTGTGCGACAAGATTCTCTGTGTTCGATAGGATTAGATAGCTGAATCTCTCTGTCTGAGTCACACACACATACAGCCCAATCGCTCATGTCCCAGAGACTTACTTGTGATTGAAAAATTTTGGGTCCTGATGCCACGTGAATTAGTCTTCCAACGATGCTGTAAGAGAGTGAAGAGCATGAATTCAATAGGTTGCTGCCTTAGGTTTTGTTTTTCCCTATCCGTTTGACACGACCTTATTATAAGATGTGGAGCTTGCATTAATGTCCAATTGTAAAAAGAACTTTTATTCTCCCGAGGCAACTGTCTTGGAGGATTATTGCCTCTGTCTGCTAAACTAGGCCTAGTCCTGGAAGCTTTTAGCCTCCATACAATCTAACCTAGGCCTAGATTGTTTTCAGCTGCTGAGACTTACTGCTTAATAAGCTCATCCTTTCTTGTTCTTTCTGAGCTCATAGCTAGCTGGTTCAATTCAGCTATTCTGGCTCAAACTCCTCTCCCAGCTGACTTATTCAATCTGGTTTCTCTCTCGGCCCCACAATTGCTCTGCTTGGCCTCAAACTAATGCCAGCATTCTTTTCTAATCTAGCTCCTTCTCATTCTCTGGTGCATTCAGTCTTCACCTGAGTTCTCTCTTTTTCTGCAACCTGTCTATTACTATACTGGTAAAACTGCCTCCTCATTCTCTCATTCTCTCTCTCTCTCTCTCTCTCTCTCTCTCTCTCTCCCCATTGCCCATTAAGTAGCTTCCCTTTTCTCTCTCATAAGAGTTGGGTGTATCCTATTCTGTCGAATCTTTTTCTGATTCATCACTTTTTTTCTGCCACTTAATTAAATATCACTTTCAAAAATGGGTGTTTTTTTTTTTTCTACAAACTAATTTTACTTTCATTGTTTGGAATTAATGGCATGTATCACCATGTCTGGACCTAAGCTTTTCTTCACCTGAAACTTACTCTACATCAGGCTGGCCTTGAATTTAGATCTGCTTGCCTTTCTCTCCTGGATTAAAGGTATGTTTGTATTCCAGCTGGATCTAAGAGATCACATCCAAAGACCTTTGAGGTCTTTGGATGTGATCTCTTGCCAGAGCAGCCATGTTCTGAATTAAAATTCCTCTATGTCCCATAAGTCTCCTAGTGCTGAACATTCAGTTTCCTAATGAACACCTATCCTTCATCATTTCAGTTCCTGTAGGTCTAAAGATAAGCACAGGCCTTTCATGCCCTCTGCTCAGGCTCCCTTTCTCCCAGTTGCAATCCTGTGAGTCAGGACTGTTGTGTCATCTGAAGCTGGCATCCTCTTTCGGGGTCACTTAGGTTACTGGTATAACACTTCCTGAGCCCATCAGGCTTGTGCCTTGTTCTCTGCAGTGTTGGCCAAGGGTTTCGCTTAGCTTCTAAAACCTACCCACACTTCTCTGTTACGAAGACTCTGTCCATGGGCCACTTACACTGTCTTGTTTCCACCAGACTACAGACACAATTACAGAGCTCCCGTATTTCAGTCAGGACCATTCATATAATCTCTCTTTAGATTAATTCAAGGACATTTTATTGTAGCTCAAACCCCTTTGCCTTGGCGCGTAATGAAAACGAAAGGCAGCGCATTGACAGGCTCAGTTCTTACCTTTATCTTTGTGGGGCAAGAATATTAGGATCAATAATTGAGGCTTGTCTCTGAATTCTTTTTATAGGCAGGCTTTTTCATAATTATATTTATTAATTTTTATTATTTAATTATTTTTATTTTATTAATTACAGTTTATTCACTTTGTATCCCCCTGTACCTCCACCCTCTTCCCCTACCAATCCAACCCTCTCTCTTCCCCACCTGAGTCCCTCTCCCAGTCCACTGATAGGGGAGGTCCTCCTCCCCTTCCCTCAGATCCTAGTCTATCAGGTCTTATCAGGAGTGGCTGCATTGTCTTCTTCTGTGGCCTGGTAAGGCTGCTCCCCCCTCAGGGGGAGGTGATTAAAGAGCAGGCCAATCAGTTTCTGTCAGAGACAGTCCCTGTCCCCATTACTATGGAACCTACTTGGATACTGAACTGCCATAGGCTATATCTGTGCAGGGGTTCTAGGTTATCTCCCTGAGTGGTCCTTGGCTGGAGTATCAGTCTCATAAAAGACCCCTGTGCCCAGACTTTTTGGATCTGTTGCTCTCCTTTTGGAGCTCCTGTCCTTTCCAGGTCTTACTTTCATAAGAGTCCCTGCACTCTGCCCAAAGTTTGGCTATGAGTCTCAGCATCTGCCTTGATACCCTGCAGGGTAGAGCCTTTCAGGAATGGCTAAGACGAATAACTCAAGTGACAACACATGCTGGAGAGGATGTGGAGAAAGGGGAACCCTCCTCCACTGTTGGTGGGAATGTAAACTTATACAACCACTTTGGAAAACAATCTGGCGCTTTCTCAGACACTTAGGAATAGCGCTTCCTCAAGATACAGCTATACCACTTCTAGGCATATATCCATAATTATATTCATTATTAAATTGTACTTTTTCAGGGTATGATTCTTTGTAAAACAACAATAACAACAACAAATTCATATACTCCACTTTGAAACTCAACTTGAAGCCTTCCTGTTCTGTCTTGTTTTCATTGTTCTGTTTCCAGTAAGGTTTTTTTTTTTTTCCAAACTTTTGAAAGATTTCATTTGTAAATGCTGCCACTGTAAACTATACTGCTGGTATTTAGCTATAACTTAACCAGATTCATGTCTTTTAATAGATATCCAATCATACCCATTTATTAATATTAGGAGAATGTCACCACATCTTAGGCTATATTTTCTTGTCGTTACTTTTAAATTTTTTTTAGTATTTTCTCTATGTATGTGTGTGTGTGTATGTGTTTGTGTGTGTGTGTGTGAGAGAGAGAGAGACAGAGAGAGAGAGACAGACAGCCTGTGTTCACCTGCTCTTTTAAAATGAAAGGTTTACATTTTTGATATAATGATTGGTTGACTTACTTTTTAAGTCAAATAAACTTTAGACAGAATTTGTTGCTTCCCAAATAGGAGCAAATGCAAAATTTTCTCATTCATATTTTCTCCTCTTCCTCACTCCTCATAAAATTATATTTGACTAAGTTACTTAATACAGTCTTTATACCTTGTGTTTTTAGTACTTGATTAATTAATAACCTCTAAGTGTTAACATGAAGCCATTACTGTACTTATATGACCTTCTCCATATCTTCTACTTTCTTATTTTATTAGTTAGTTATTTACATAATATTTACATACAGTTTGGTAATGACACCCTCCCCTTCCCTCATGCTTTAGCACTATATTTGGATAAAATTTGTGCACAGACCCAGGCTTTCTCTGGTCATTTCTTGCTGGGCGACTCAAGTTCATTTTCTATTAGTTTATTGAAGAGCTCCTGGCAATTGCATTCCTCTAATTGTTCTATGTTCAGAACTGTTTTGTCACTCTTGGGCTACTGTGTTTTCCATGACAATTTCTTGAATGCTGCCTTGTCGTCCTCCAGCTCTCCTGTGGAAGAGGCGAAGCTTGGCTTGCCTTTTTTTTTTTTATTTTTATTCCTTCTATGTAAAACTTTGCCCTGGATTTTCTTTCTCTTTCTTTCTTTCTTTCTTTCTTTCTTTCTTTCTTTCTTTCTTTCTTTCTTTCTTTCTTTCTTTCTTTCTTTCTT
>NW_026596057.1:7134252-7148376 GCF_907164565.1 Psammomys obesus | reverse complement strand
CTTTCTTTCTTTCTTTCTTTCTTTCTTTCTTTCTTTCTTTCTTTCTTCCTGTAATTTATTTTTACCTTATTTTATTTTTTTGATTTTGTAGTTTGTTCCCTTTACGTTCTGATTGTAGACCCTCCCTCGTTTCCTCCTGGTGCCACCTTCCCCCCCTCTTCCCCCTCTTCCCCCTCTTCCCCTCCCCTCGTACTCAAAAAGGGGAAGCTCTCCTCCCCTACCATTTGACCCAAGCTTATCAAGTCTCATCAGAACTGCCTGCATCCTCTTCCTCTGTGGCCTGGCAAGGACACCCCGCCAGGGGAAAGTGATCAAAGAGCAGGCATCAGAGTCCATGTCAGAGACAGCCCTTGCTCCCCTTACTAGGGAAACCATATGGAGACTGAGCTGTTATGTTGCCCTGGATTTTCAAAGAATTATTTGTTTATATTTTAAGTACTTTAATAGGGTATAAACCTCCACTGATGGTTTTAACTTCTCTAGAGGCAATGGTGGGCAAATTTTAGTTATGTGTCTTGACTTGTGTAATTGGTTTTTATATCTACTTCGAAGAACTTTCTAGCTTCCCCCAGTCTGTCCTGCATGCTTCCCATCTCTCTGGCAGTGTTCATTTCCTTTGTTCTAACATAGCCCTTGCTCTGTTTTCAACTCTGCTTCCCCAAGATGCAATGTTTGTTATTTAAGTTCTTCCATCTCTACTTTAAAAGCTCATCTTATACAGATAAAGTTAATTCATTAAACATAAAAAATCTTACTTTGTCACTTCTCCATTTTAAATGGAACCTGTTTATATCCTGTATTGCTCCTGTTAAAGTATTACATGTTCACAATGACGGTGTGGGGCTCTCTCATCAAATGCTTTGCATCATGGAGGATCCCCTGTGCTAGATGTAAATGTGTGAATTTGATAGTTAACCTTACCTTTGATTAGCATGTGCTAATCAAAGAATGTCTTCTAATGAATACATTCTATTCCATTTCTCTGTCTAAGCTGTTCATTTTTCCTCTCCTCACTGTTTACTCAAGAAAAAAAAGTCATCATTTACAGTCAGTAGCTGTGTAGGTCAGTGTGGATAGAGTCTCATTTTAGACATGCCACATTCACTCTCAAACAGTACAAAATAAAGGGTTTCACGCTGCGTTCCATGTTTAGGAAAAGCATTTTTCTGCCAGGTAACCTGCTGATAGGTGGTTCAGTTAGAAGTTACAAATGTCCTCAAATCTTCACAAGGTAAAGGACAAGTGATTGAAGGTGGAAAAGAAGATAGGTATTGGGGTGGTGGATTTTGTGTGCCAACTTTACTGAGTTATTGGAGTCTCAGCCAGGCGTGCCCGTAAGGATGCCTCTGGGAGTGACTGTCATTTCAGTTGGCGAACTGTATAAGCAAGCAGCTGTCCCCGGCATGGGTGGTCACCACCCAGTAGGTTGAGGACTGTATAGAACACCCCAGAGTTTTCCATTTGTTTTCTGCCTACCCGTTTAGCCTAGACGTAACCTTCTTGCTCTCTCACCTTTAGAATTTGGCTGGCCTGTATGGTAGCAGTTCTCTGGCTCTCAGGATCTCAAACACCAGCCTGTGCCATTGATTTTCTGGGTTTCTAGCTTCCAGACTGCAGATTGTGTGACTTTTCTGTCATGAGTCTGTGGTGAAGTAATTTACTGACTTACCCGTAGGTTTTTTTTTTTCTTTTAATAGAGCAACAGCAATAAGTACAAACTACGAGGAAGAAGAAATAGGAAAACCAGGCCTTTAGCTATGTACAGAAATAATGAAACAACCACTTACTTGCCTACAATTTCTCTGTAATTTCTGATGACACAAAGGAGCGACAAGAAACCCTTTTATACAAAGGTAAAGTACTTTTGGATAGTCATCAACTATGAGATTCTTTGGAAGGGTTGACACCTGTCATGGCAACTGTATGTTTCAAAGATTCCATTCTAGAATGGATGTGGCACCTGGCTGGCATGTACTGACATCTCCACAGGATTTCTTATTCGCATTGTCACTACTGTTCACACAGTTTAATAGAAGTTGGGTAGATTTGGACAGAAGATTTACTGAGAAGACAGAATGGCTAATAAGCATATGGAATGAAGATTAGTCACATTTGATTTTGTGAAAATACAAAGCAATTAAGTATTTTTTTCCAGCTAATAAGTAAAAATAAAATAAAAGTAAGTATTAATAAAAGTGTGTCTTTTCAAATATTGACAAGGATTATAAAAACTGTATTTCCTTACTCACATGGTGGAAGTACAAATAGATATGGGTCAGTTTATGGCAAAATTGAAGCCGACAGCTAGAATTCCCAATTGTGGTAGGTCCATTGTCCAGGGAACATTTATAAAATCCATGTCCACAGAGCCGGGGGCAGTCAGTGTCCATTTCAGGATTCTCTGGTTATCAAGGCTGATGCTAAGTTGGCCTGTATTTGTACTTCATAGCTAGTGGGTTCTACACAGTCTCTGAGGTTGTGGTAAAGGCCCACTCCACAGCTGCTGCCAATGCAGGATGATGTACATCTCACTGGGGGCGAGGTCCATGATTGGTGTTGGCAGGCTCAGAAATTATGATCAGGGTCTTTGGCCCAGGGGCAAGGGCCACTTGATTCTGTTTGGCGTTGGAGTTCACTGTGGTGGACTCAACCCTGGGTTCCCAGACAAAGTCTTGTCTTCATTTCTGCATTCTATCTAGCTCAATTCTTGGAATCTTTCTCTGCTCTATGTGACAATGGCTGAACTCGTGGGATGGATGGTGGAAACAGTCCCTTGGATGCCGGGCTAACTCAAATATAAATGGCCCCCTCTTTCAGGCTGCAATTCAGGAGCTACGGGATCTGTGTCATGCTCGGCCTCACTGTGGCTTACCTCATACTAGGACTCGAGGCCTGCTGGTGATTCTTGTTCTGTCTTCCATGTCTCTCTCCATATTGTATTGCTTGGACTTGAGGGGAATGTTATATGGACAGACCTTTCTTCCCTGTCATCTTTAATACACTTATTGCCAGATGCTAAAGCCAGGCACTGTGGTCTCTCACTTGTTAGTTATTGCTGTTGTGAATGTAGTTTGGTATATAAATGGTGTGCAAATTCTATGGAAACAAACTCACTGCAGGGTCTTCCTCGACCATAATTTTGCCCGATCTCCTCTATTTTCAACATGGAAAGTCAAGGTTTAAGGTTTTTTTCATTCATCTATATATGTATGTTTGTATGTATGTATCTATCACTATTTTATCTATCATCTATTTATGTGTCATATACATAAGTATCTATCTATTTATCTAATTACGTATGTATCTATTACATATAGTTTGTTACACAATAACCTTATGAGTACATCTATGTATGTATCTATCTATCATCTATGTATCCATGTATGTATGTATGCATGCATGTATGCATGTATCATTTATGTATCCATGTATCTATGTATCATCTATCTATCTATCTATCTATCTATCTATCTATCTATCTATCTACCAAATATCTACCTATCTGTAGACAGAGGCTTCATTAAAGTAGTGAGGCTGGATTTGAACTTATGAGCTCATGCCTTAATATCCTGAGTAGCTGGGCTTGCAGTCCTGCACCAAAAGCCCAGCCTTCTTCTTTCTTGATAACTGTATTTGCTGTTACAAATTTAAGCTCTGCCTTCTACAGCATTTGTCATGTTACTGAGTTACTGAATAGCATTGCTTCATATTTTACCTACTATAGTATTTATTTATTTTATTATAGGAAGTTCTACCACCAAATCAGGCAAACAAAAATTTTGTCTGAATGTCTTCAATTCTCCAATTTCAGGGAGTGATTTTGCTATATTTAGAAATGCTGGTTGATGATTTTTTTTTTTTTTTTTTTTTGGTGCTTTGAAAATGGCATCCCACTGTCTTTGGTCCTCCGTGGTTTCTGACCACAGACTGGGCTACCTTGATTGATGATGTCCTGTTCTAATACAGTGCCTTTACTTGCTTCTTTCAGCGATCCGTTAGAACTCATCAGAGATTCGCTTTGAAGTTTGCTGAGCTTCTTGAAATCGATGGTTTTCATTAGAATTGGGGGGTATTGGGCCATTATCTTTACAGCTTTTTTTCTCAGCCTTCATTCTCTTCTCCTTCCGAGTCTTGTATTAGGCATAAGTTAGTGTGCCTCATAGTGATAATTTTTCTCTTCTTCCGTTCTTTAAGTTAGCTAGCAGTAGACACATTACCAAATTTACTGATTTTTTTCTCCCTTCAGTTACTCAGAGCTGCTGTTGAGGACCTCAGTGCATTTTTTACTTACTTTAGCTGGCCTTTCTGTTTTACGATTTCCATTTGATTACCTCAGAAAGGATCTCATATAGCATTTGATCATTTTATTTTTTGTTGGACATCGGTTTTGTACTTTCAGTTCTTTAAACATCTTTTTTTATTTATTTATTAAAAGTTTTGTCTAGAGACACACAAGAATAGGGACCTGAGTGTAAATCTCCAGCACCCACATAAAATGCTGGGCAGGATGACACATGCCTGTAATCTTAGGGCTGAGAAGACGAAGATGGGAAGGTCCTTGGAGGCTGCTGGAAGCCAGTCAGAGAGCCCCGGATTCAATGAGAGATCCTTAAAAGCTCAACAGAAGAGCAACAGAAGAAGAATTAGACTTGTACACACACACACACAAATGTGTACACAAGCACACGACACTAAAGACACGCACACACACACACACACACACACACACACAGAAAATTTTCACTGAAACCTGAATGATTTAAAGACCATAACACAGTGTCTATGTTTGTTGTTGTTCTTGCTGTTATGGTAGATGGAATTTTTACTTTATGAATGTGGCAAATTTCCTCACTTTATTCTGTTGAGTCTGTAGTATTTGTCAAATGTGACTGCTGAATTCTTTGCTCACTTACCTTAGAGAGTATTGATATTGATAAAATCTTTCTGATAGCACTGGAAAGACTTACTGAAAGGCTTTTTTGAAATAGTCTTCCAGCCTTCACCGAGATGGTAAGTGTGTGGGCATGTGTGTGATTTGTGCGTGTGTATGTGTGAGTGTTCGCATGTGTTTGCATGTTTGTATGATATGTGTGTATGTGAGTATCTGTGTCATGTATGTGTGTGATGTATGTATGTGTATATGTGTGGTGTGTGTATGTGTGTGTGTGTGTGTGTGTGTGTGTGTGGTGTTCAAATACCTTTAAGATTTCCAGCAGTTCATAACTATGCCACGACTTTTCCTTATTGGCTGCAGAGTCTCCAGGTCAGAATATAATGAGAACCTGGGGCTTCTCAGTTATGCCGTCACATGTCCAGAGCCCTGGTCATGCACACACCTTGGGGATGCCCAAGAGCATATCAGTTTCACAGCTCCCTGTGGACAGTCCATCCGCTGACATTTGCATGTGGTCAGTTGCTCACTCGATGCAATTGGCCCTGTTATCTAAGGAAGCTGCCAAGCCAAGCAGTTCCCATGGCCCGTTTTAACAAACGGCGTGGGAGAAAGGCTGCTTCATGGAACGAGCTCTGAGTCAGAGCAGATAACGATGAATCATGTGAACATTGCCTCTTGAGGGGGAAGGTAGACTGTTCAAACAGCATGACTTCCCGGTGGGAAGACACAAACCTTTCACTTCCCCTATGCCGGCCAGAGCACCATTTTCACGGGTACTGTGGTTGTGACATTGAGAAGTTGTTCGTCGTGAAGTCTTTTGTGGTCTAGAAGGAACAAGCTGGTCACAGGGTACGTAATTCACCATGGAGCCAATATTTTCACTTGAGTTTCAATTGTTTTTCTTAAGCCTTTAGACTGAAGGAAAAATGTTCGTTGCAACTCTTGATTACTACATTGAGTTCTGGAGAATTTGATTTTGATAATGTTAGTTTTGTTCTCATTGTTTTTATGTTTTGTTTTTTTTTTTTTTCAGGAGTCTCTTCAAAATTCTACCTCTCACATAGCACTGTAAAATGATTAAAAGTTTCCCTTTCATAAAAGACTGAAAATGTTGCATTTTGTTCCATTTTTAAAGTGGTTCTAATCTTCCAATCCTGCCTCTGTAGGGAGAGATGCACTCCATGGTTCCCCACTACCTTCATCCTCCTTGGTCCTCCCTGGCCTCTCACAGTCCTCCTTCAAAGGCTCTAGCTTCTTTTTCTTTTTTTTCCGAACATGGGTTTTGGACATACACCTTGGGGGATTGGTCAATATCACCACCACCACCACAATGAAAAAGAAGGAAAGAAAGAAGGTGACAGAGGAACACAGCATGCATGCACCCTACAAATACTCTGGTAAGCCAGGGAACCAGGGTGTGGAGGGATCGGGTTAGCTATTGTGAGCAAGTGCAGAACAGCCCTGTAACCATGATGGTGAGTGTGCACAAGGCCAGGGAGCCATAATTCCAAACAAGAACAGAACTAGAGTAATTAACCATAGGGAGGTGAGTATGACATTGTTTTTGATTAGAAAACATTACTGGGAAAAATGTTCTAAGAGAGACAAACTAATCTCTTCCTGCAGTGGAACTCAGCAGGCAAAATAATGGGCTCACATCACATAGCTAAGTAGAAATAGCTATTAAGCCAAAAAAATGAATTTTAGTGTATGCTAATAAGTAACATATAATTAAAACACACTCTAAATAAATAATATAGGTGAAAATAATACTTCTAATATGTAATACATTGTTTTATGAAAATGAACTGAGAAGTAAACACAGTATAAATATGGACAAGGCTAATGGGGCTGGAATTTAAAAAAAACGCAAAAAACAACAAAAAGAAAACAAGATCAACTTTGTCTACTATATTTTCATTCTTTTGGTAAAGAAAATCTTGACACATGAATGTTTGCTATATTATTTTAAGCAAAATTTAAGAAGAAAGTTTTATTGGACTGGAGCCCTATGTTCTTTGGGAATTCCTTTGACTTTGTCCAATTTTTTTTTATGATCTATGAGTGGAAAGAAAACAAGAGACAGGAATAAGACATAACTGCTGAACCCCAGTTGGTTTGCTGTGCGATGGTTTTGAAATGGCTTTGCAGTATGGAATGTCACATTCTGGGTTTCATCTGCTTTTTTTTTTTTTTTCATAATAAAAATAACCATAAACTAAAACAGAAGAGAAAAAATGTGAATTGTTGGCGTCTTCCTCTGAAACCTCCATAGTGTATGTGATTTGTGCTCTGGCCAGCCAAAGGGAACTGCCCTCAGCATTTCCCGCCTCACCTCCAGGGCTGCCATATAACTTCGTAACTCCTTTACAGATTTTGGGAGGAGAGGGAAGCTGCATTATGATCCCGAGGGCTGGAAGAATTTAGAAATCATCTTTCAGAGATTTCTTTTATAACATGGAGCCACTAGGTGTCACTCAAGACAAAACTTGGGGGACGTCCTCTTAAAAAAAAAATTGTGTTAATGGCAAAACTAATGACGGGTCAGGGATGTGGCTTCCTTCCAGGCCTGAACCCATAGGAGATAGCTTCACACCTTCTGTGCCATATCTGAATGGTGATTGGAACCAGACTGTGACATAAAAGAGTACTGAAAGAGGCCTATAAAACCCAAGAACTATTCTGCAGTGATGACTCCATTGGGATAATGGGGAGAAAAATTCCAAGCCTCACGTCTGCCAGAACTTCCTCCAGGAATCATGTCTTCAATGTCAACAGTTGCCCCAGGTGGTAATGAGACAAATAATTTGGCATGTCCATAGACAGGGAGAGTTGAGGTACGGTCCTTTTTAGCATACCCACTTTTACTGCTTGTTGGAAAACTATAACTAGCATTCATTCACTCATTCATTCATTTGTTCATTCATTCATTCAATGTGTCTTATTTTAATAGGAGGAGGTAAGGGAAATAAATGAACCAACTTAGACTGTACACTATACTTTCTGTTGCTCTGTTGGAATTTCCTTCTTTTAACATTTTTTTTTTTACTGTAAAGCGTATGTACTATTTTTTATTTTTATTTATTCTTTCATACATTACATTCTGACCAAAGTTTCCCTCCCTTCCCTGCTCTGATACACTCATTGAATTCTAGAAAGTCTTTGATTTCTTCGTTTCTTTCTTGACCCAGTGGTCATTGAGTAGGGAGTTGTTCAGTTTCCATGGGTTTGTAGGCTTTCTGTAGTTGTTCTAGTCCAGCTTTAATCCATGGTGGTCTGATAAGATACAGGGGGTGTTTTAATTTTCTTGTATCTGTTAAGGCTTGCTTCATGACAAAGTACATGAACAATTTTGGAGAAGGTTCTGTGAGGTGCTGAGAAGGTATATTCTTTTGTGTTTGGGTAAAATGTGCAGATATCTATTAAGTTCATTCGATTCATAACTTCTGTTAGTTTCATTATTTCTCTGTTTATTTTCTGTCTGGATGATCTTTCCATTGGTGAGAGCGGGTTGATGACGTTTTTCACTATTAATGTGTGATTTAAGCTGTAGTAATGTTTCTTTTATGAATGTGGGTACTCTTACTTTGGGGCATAAATGTTCAGAATTGAGATGTCATCTTGGTGAATTTTTCCTTTGATGAGTATGAAGTGTCCTTCCACATCTCTTTTGATTAATTTTGGTTGAAAGCCTACTTCATTAGATATTAGAATCCCTACTCCAGCTTGCATCTTGTGTCCGTTTGTTTAGAAAACCATTTTCTAGCCCTTTACTCTGAGGTAATGTCTATCTTTATTGCTGAGGTGTGTTTCTTGTATGCAGAATGATGGATCCTGTTTTTTCTACCATTCTGTTAGTCTGTGTCTTTATTATTGGGGTATTGAGTCTGTTGATGTCAAGAGATATTAATGGCCAATGAGTGTTAATTCCTGTTATTTTGATGTTGGTGGTGATTGTGTGTGTGCACTTGTGCTTTTCTTCTTTTGGTTTCGTTGTTATGGAATTATTTATTTCCTGTGTTTCCTTGTGTTAAACAAAGTAGTTAACATCTTTGTGTTGGAGTTTTCCTTTTAGTATCTTTTGTAGGACTGGATTATTTAAATTTGGTTTTGTCACGGAAAATCTTATTTTCTCTTTGAAAGTTTTTCTGGGTATAGTAGTCTGGATTGGCATCTGTGGTCTCTTAGAGACAGTAAGGCATCTGCCTAGGCCCTTCTGGCTTCTAGAGTCTCTATTGAGATGTCAGGTGTGATTCTGGTAGGTCTGCCTTTGTATGTTTCTTGGCCCCTTTCCCTTGTAGCTTTTAATATTCTTGTTTTTTTTCTGTACATTTAGTGTTTCAATTATTATGTGGTGAGGGGATTTTCTTTTTTGGTTCAATCTATTTGGCATTCTATAAGCTTTTGTATGTTTATAGGCATCTCTTTCTTTAGGTTTGGTAAATTTTCTTCTATGATTTTGTTGAAAATATTTTTTGAAACTTTGAGCTGGAAATCTTCCCTTATTTCTATTATTCTTAGGTTTCGTCTTTTCAGTGTCTTAGATTTCTTAGATATTTTTTGTGTCAGGAACATTTTAGATTTAACCTTTTTTTGACCAGTGTACTGATTTCTTTATTATATCTTGTACACCTAAGTTTCTCCCTTCCATCTCTTGTATTATATTCGTGATGCTTCTGACTGTAGTTCATGTTCTCTTCCCTTGGTTTTTTATGTCCAGGATTCCCTGTTTGTGTTTTCTTTATTGCTTCTATTTTTACTTTTAGGTCCTGAACAATTTTATTCATTTCTTTCACCAGTTTTATTCATTTCTTTCTCCGTATTTCTTTAAGGAATTTATTCATATCTTCTAAGGGCCTCTATCATCTTTGTAAGGTTGGATTTAACGTCATTTTCTTGTGCTTCAGATGTGTTAGGATATCCAGGGCTTGCTGTAGTGCAATCGCTAGGCTCTGGTGGTGCCACATTGCCCTGCCTGTTGTAGATGGGGTTTTTACCCTGGCCATTTGCCATCGAGGTTTTGTGATTATTGTAGGTTTAGATGCTGATTTCTGAGTCTATCTTTGTTGGGTGGGTAGTTTGGGGATTTTTTGTTTTTTTGTTTCCTCTCTGTGTTCTGGCCTAAGTGGCCTGGGGTTGTGACTAACTAGTCTTCAGGTTCAGTAGGATGTCTCCTCTGGGGTTTTTGTGGCCTGCATTGCCTCTTGGGTTTTGGGTGCTATCCTTGCCTCTGGGGTCCCTAGTACCAATGTGGCCTGGGGTTCCTGGTGACTGCCAGGTTCCAGGAAAGCAGGTGGACTTGTGGGCTGGAAAATGGAGTCCAGAACATGGGACGCAGTTTAAGGATGTTGGGTGTGTTTTAACCTGGTAAGGGGTAGGGACTTGGGGCAGGGTCTTACGTGGTTGTCCCTGGTGCCAGCAGGCCTCCAAAAAAAGCAGGCAGAGTTGGGGGGCCAGAAATGGAGCAAAGAGTTTGGGGTTGTTCTTAACCTTCTTAACTCTGTGACCCTTCAATATACTTCCTTCTGTTGTGGTAACCCCAACAATAAAATTATTTCATTGCTACTCCGTAACTGTAATTTTGCTACTGTTAGGAATCATAACATAATTTTTTTTTGGTCTGTCTCCCTGTGGCTGGGGTAATGGCATGGTCCCAGGTACTGTGCAATGAGCTGAGACCTTGGTGATCATGGAACTGGTGCAGCTTACCTTTGGATTTCACTCTACTGAGAGCGAAAGTTCTCACACACTGTTCTAGGCCTTACCACTTGCAGAAAGATATATTCCCAATTGACAGAGCAATATAGTAAATAAGATTAAATGCTGTAAAGAGTCTGCTGTAATAAGGTCAGGATTAGAACAATACACTTTATTAATGCATCCTGAGTTCTACCTGCCTCATTTGTGTGAAATTCTGGAAGGGAAGAAGAAAGGTATAAAATGGAAATAAGAAAGTCCTTTCCCACTAAAGGTAACATTTCTAGGAAAGGGTTGCCTGTGTGTCTCAAAATGCAGTCTGAACACTTTCAATAGCTTGCTGTTTGCTAACATATTTTCACGCATTTTATATTTACACACTTGTATGCATATATGCACATACCACATATTTTTACATTTATATCACATACTTATATACATGTATACCAGTTACCAGTCAACTGGCTGGAGTCCTTTCACTCTCCACTGGAAACATGGGTAGGGAAGAGGAGGCCCTACAAAGGGACTTTTGTAGTTGTCTTGCCTCTTGGCACTTGAGAGCGGTGAGTAGGGGAAGCAGGAAGGGGTGATCACAGTACTACAGCCTTGACTGCTTAGGCTCTTGCTGCCACTGATGCCGCAGTCTGCTCTCCTGACGTCTCTGTCTTCACTGCGCCAGCTCAGGCCACAGTACAAAAAGCAGGCTAGAAAAGAACACTAGGAAAAAGCCTGTCCTTGGACTTAGTGGTGCATCTTCCAGGGAGTCAGAATACAAATATCTCCTGGGGGAGTGATTAGGTGAAGAGGGGTGTTTGAGCAACTTGCATAAGAAGCCAAGCTCTGTGTCTCAGAGCAACCCCAGGGTGTTAGGTTGCTCCATCCTCTCATGTCCTTTTTGTTGTTGTTGTTTTTCACAGAGAAATTAACCCCAGAAGTGTTTACAATAAAAGCTTAAGTGATTTATCATTAACACTGTAATTTTAACTGATTTTAAAATTATAGGGGGGATTATAATATAATCACATCATTTCCCTTCTCTGTTTCCTCCTTCCAAACCTTCTCCTATCCCCCTCTTGAATTTTTTTCAGGTTCATGGCCTTTCTCATTAATTATTGTTACATGTGTGGGTGCCTATTTCTAAATACATAAACACAATGTGTTTTAGCTGTTTAATGTAATTTTTATATACGTTTCTAGGGCCGACCATATGGTACTGGATAACTAATTGGTGTGCTCTTCCCCGGGGAAGGCTATGCCTCCCATTCTCAGCTTCTGTTAGTCACTTGTAGATCATTGTGTAAAGCTGAGGCTTCCTAAGCTTTCTTTCTCCTACTTCTCAACTCTGGTCCGTGCCTGTTCAGCTTGTGTTCAGGCAGTCATGTTGTTGAGCCTTTATGGCTATGGCTTCTGACATTCCTAAGAGGCACAACAACTGCCAATATACCAACCCAGCCTAAGTCCTAACTACACGCTGAATAGTTGTTCTTAAACCACAGCCAAGTGTAGTCCTCATTACTTACCAAGGAAACTTCTCCTTGAGACAATAAGGTTCAGGTCATTGTGGAAGAAAGGGCGGAAAGACTGTAAGAGCCAGAGTCACAGGAAGTTTGATTTTAAAAGATTTTCAAACAGAGCTTAACATTTCCCCAATGCTGCAGTGAGAAATGGACCAGTCCCTCTCCGTCTCACACTGATATATAATTTACATTTATGCTCTTATATGTATGTTATACATGCATTACTCTGCATACAGGTCTATAATCACCCAGATTTTTACATACCACATGCTGCCTGTAAATTGAACATTCAGCATATGGCTGTATGCTTTCATCCCTGAACTTCAGCTGTTCTTTGGCCCCCCCTGAGGTGACAAACATTGTTATTTCCTTATTGAAATCCAAGGGAAAATCCACACAAGAAAAACTAAACAGTGTCACCAGGCTTTACTTCCTAGAGTCTTGTATTTTTTTGATGAATTTATTTACATATATTGTATTACAAAAAAAAAAAAATATAGTGGGGTATTTTTTTTCTCTCCTACAGTCCTATTCTCAAGTGCCTAGATAATGTTTTCCCGTGACCTCCAGCTTGACAGTATTTTTCAGTAGTGAAGGATTACACTGCCACTGCTTTCTTCTACAAATTTACACTGTACATTAATATGTTAAAGTGGCTGACTATCCTGAAGTCAAGAAATGGACATCATATTGCTTAGTGCAGGATTTCGTAATTTACCTAACGTTTCCCAATCCCTTTTGCTTATGGGGTGACTCTGCTACCACACCTACTACTGGGTATCGGCAAAGCACCTCGTGCGTGCGTCCTGAGATTCCTGCATTCCCCACCGCCACCCCAGCCCTGCTTCCTGTGGCCAACATCCCTGAGACTGACCTTGATGTCACTGACTAATGGCGATCTTTTCCCAGCTTGCAGATAAAAATAATATGAATGGAATGTCCTTACTTTAAAACTATTCACTCCTGAATTTTGCCTGCATATTTCATGCCAATAATTGTCTGTTTGACCAAACAAGTTAGCAATAGTAAGTATTATTACTGAAAAGAAAATTGAAAACAGAAAATTGCACATACCTTTATGGGTTATTTTTCCAAAATAAGAATTTCTTTGGCTGTGCTTTTGTATTTACATATATGGTATCACATAGTTGTTAGAAATTATTCTTGGACCTGTTGTTAACATATGTTTTGACTCTGTTTATGGTAAATCTCAAGAAGGCCTGAAGACTTAGTGAATAGGCTTTCTGGAATTAATGACGAGCTCTTGAGGTAGAGGGAGGCCTTGGGCATCCTGAGGGATGGTGAAAGAGGAGACAGGTGTAAAGTTTTGATTTTTCTGTCCTCAAAGCTTTTAATAGGTCCACTGCTTTGGCTTTAATGATAATTGTTCCTTCCAAAACTCAGGTTGGGGTTTAATCCCCATTGTGAAGTATGTTAATCTGTATATGATGTGTAGAGGCTTTTGGAAATAATCGGGATTAGACACAGATCAAGAATGGAGCAATATTACCCCCCCCATTATTGAATAGTGCTGTTGAAGCAGGATGAAGCAAGACCACCTTTCCCTTTTTCTCTTTCAGTCTCTGTCTGTCTCTCTGTCTTGTCTTTCTGTCTGTATGTCCATCTCTCTCTCACACACACACCACATACATACATGTTCTCCTTGTCTTTCCATGAAGTTTGCCAACACAGTCTTCAGATTTTGCTAGCAAGAAGCAAGAAGGCCATAACTGTATACAGCCTCATACTTTTGAACCAGAACTATAGGCCAAAATGAATCTCTTTTCTTTCCCCCATATCTTGTTTAGTCTGTAGCATTGTATTAATCTTAGAAGAAAAAGAACATGCCTTCTATGCCTCCTACATTTATGAATTGTTTCTAAGAAACCTTATTGTTTTCTCTTTTTATGTTTCTTCCACCTCCAACAATTATGTGTCAATGTGTTAGTCAGGAAACCTTTTCTTTTTCTCTTTCTTTCTTTCTTTCTTTCTTTCTTTCTTTCTTTCTTTCTTTCT
>NW_026596057.1:7053811-7134242 GCF_907164565.1 Psammomys obesus | reverse complement strand
CTTTCTTTCTTTCTTTCTTTCTTTCTTTCTTTCTTTCTTTCTTTCTTCTTTTAGCGGTTGGTGGTGGTTAGGAATAGGACCTATGGCCATTCACATGCTAGGCAGCTGCTCTTCTGAACTACATAACCAGGGCTCTTTCCTTTTTTCTATCTTCTTAACCCAGCATGTATTAAAATGTAAGTGTATGCTTGGGATGAGTAGGGACCATGGTGATTCTTTTATTACCTAATATTTAACCAAATTAAGTACTTGGTGAATGTACCCTACTCAAAGCAATTCTTAACGGAAAGCCAGAACTGATGTATAAACCAGGGTAAAAGCACGATGATGGTCCTTTCCTAGCATGTCATTTCCTAGCCCAGGTCATTTCCTGGGCTGTTATGACACAACCCCATTGCATTAGATCATATATATATTCATGTATATACATGTATCCACAATTAAATAATAATTATACATAATTAAAAGATATATATGTAGTTTTTCATTAAAATTTCTTTAAAGGTACAGCTAAGTAATTGTGCTTTGGTTTTGTCACCCTCACATTAAAAGAAGTTTTCCAAGTAGCGGGTATTAACTTTTCCAAATTTTTTAAAATTTATTTATACAATTTGTTTTTTCTATTTATTTATTTATTTTAGTTTATTCACTTTGTATCCTGGATGTAGTCCCCTCCCTCATCTTCTCCTAGTCCCACCCTTCCTCCCACTTCTCCTCCTATTCCCTTTCCCTAGTCTCCTGATAGGGGAGGACCTCCTCTCCTTCTATCTGACCCTAGCCTATCAGGTCTCATCAGGGCTGGCTCATCAGAAGTTTTACTTCTGAAAGTGTGGAACATTGGCAGGGAAGAGACTAAAAATATTGAATCTGCATTTGGACATGGTGAGTCTCAGGATAACTTATAGTGAATTTAAAATAATCTTATAATGGAAAATAGAAGTAAAGAAGGCCATCTATAAATAATGATGCAGTACGTTCTATTACATTACATTTTATAGTAAAATTTGAGAAGTTCAAGAAATTCAAGATTCTTCTCTGGCAGTCTTCAAATAAGAAACATCTGTATTGGTCCCAGGACCCTGTCATCAAGTTATTTTTAAATACTAAAATGATATGTAGGACAGGAAGACAATGTATAATAACTTTTTTGGACTTTCCCATTAACAGATTTCAAAAGTAGCTCAAAATCCCATTTAATAAAAGCAAGCAACAAAAACAACTGTTCAAACTTATAATCAATTCTAGTGCTTAGAATATATAACATAGGCTAATGCCTACACTTGTGTTTTTATGGCACTGAGTGGAATGAAGACATCAGGTAATGCTCTGGTGCAACTAAGAAGTATAAAAGCTGGAAGATAGAAGAGTCAGTGAGAAGAAGGGACAACATTTCTGCCCTCCTGAAGCTTTGAAGAGAGACAGAGATCAGACAGGATGTACGAGAACTTTAAGTGCTAAAAAGCAAATCAAGATCTGGAGTTGGTGGGAGAGATTTAGATAGAATGGAGGGGTAAGTGGATTCTGCAATTTATGTCATGTGCAGAACAAGCAGGTGCTTCAGTGAGAAAGTGGCACTCAAGGAAAACCTTCAGGAAGGGAGAATATGAGCCATATACATTACCAGAAGGAGGGAGGGCTCCCAAACAGAGGGAAGGGCAGGCGTAAAGAGAATGTGGCACTTCTTAGATGCTGCTGAGAACACAGCAGTTGGAAGAAGAGTGGAGCATTAGGAAAGGAAGTGAGAAAGAACACCTCACTGTTGTTACAAACGAAAGAGGAAGTCGCTGAAGACTGGGCGGAGGAAGGATATTATCTGTCTGGAGAATAATCTGAATACATAAACAAGTTACGAGGTGGTTGTAATACAACAGAAAAGAGGTGATGGTGACAAACCAGAGAGGAAACAGAAAAGGCAGTAACAGTCATCTGATTGTAACAGTTAGTAACGCGGGTCTTCTGTATTAGTCAGTGGACAAGCTCTGAAGATTTGTGAGAACGGCTACAGGCAACACAGGCAATAGAAGGGCAAATGTTCTGAATGTTCTGGCCTGTGAATTTGTGGCTGCAAAGATTGTTGGAAAGACAGCTTAGTCTGCAGACATCTTGGCAAAGTTTTGAGTAGATAGTTGTATATATGAAATCAGCATCATAGATAGGATGCTGGAAAATGTGAAGACTGGTCTATAAACAATCCAGGACAACCCAGTTGCTTGTGGGGAAAAGAAGCTCATCACTGGTGTACCATGTGGTGCAGCAAAGAAGTTCAGTTTTGTTAAAGAGGTAAGCTTTTTTTTTGTTTTTAAAAAAAGAAGAGATAAACATCTGATGTCTTTTCATATTACATGCTGAAAAAATAAGGAAATTTCTGAACTGTGTATGGGAAGAATTATTCTTGAGCATGATCATGCTAGGAAAAGTTCAAAGCATTAGAAATATCAGTAGATTTGTACACATTCAATTAAAAATATCATCCCATACATATCAGGGTGCTGTGGTAGAACGCTTGGAAGACAGAGGCAGGAGGTTCTCTATGAGTTCTAGGCCACCCCAAACAAATCAAACATAAACTGTGAAAACCAATCAGAGAGCCATATACCATAGGTATGAATGACAGAGAAGAGTCATAGGTCTTCACTGAAAGGTAAAAAAATCAAAATGAAAGGATTATATCCAATAAAAAATACACCAAATGTCATGAAGATTAAATCTGTAGGCTCTTGCTCAGAAAGGTAATAAATATAATATATTAACCATTTAGGTGTTAAATGATGGTGATTAAAGCTTATTCCCTTCTACTTCTCTTTTGATTTGCCACAGTGTGTAGGCAGCAGAGGACACTGCTCTGTGGGTCCACCTAGCCCAGTCAGTGCTGGTGGAAACACACACACACACACACACACACACACACACACACACACACACACGTCCTTCCTATCACATGATCTGAAAATATAGATCAAGAGTCTTTTAAGAGTCCACATCTTGTTGACACATCAGTACAATTCAGGAGATCTAAAAGAGAGAGGTCCATTCAAACTTTGTTTCACAAAGATTCTCACCAGAAGATCCTTCATCATGAAACAGGTATGAGGAAAGTGTCAGCATGAAGTAGTTACTTTGACTGAAGCATACCTAAAATGAAAATGTGATACAGCTACAGGGACTATGATTAAGACAGTTTTCAAAGATGAGAGGATCCTAATGGTATAGTGAAATCAGATTTTAAAACTACCTATACTGTGGATATAATTTTGTGAGGAAAACAACAAAAAAATAGCTTTCTGGATTCCAAAAAGGATGGATATATAATGTATAGGATTTAGAATGCATAGGTATAGAATAAACTATAGTTAAAGCCAAATCCAGAGATGTAAGGAAAGGTTTTGCTTAAATTTAGAAAATGGCAGAGATGGCTTCAGAAATAAAGGCCCTTGTTGTCAAGCCTAATGACAGTCCTTGGGCAGACAGAACTGACTCCTGCAACCTGTCTTATTATACACACACACACACACACACACACACACACACACTACAAAATATAAAAAAATGAAAACAAATACAGTAAACACTGGTGCTTAGACATGCTGAGACACCCTAGAAATTATGCTGTCCTGGACTCAGGACTCTCCTGGCTTTGTCTTCTTTCCCTACCACCCCCACCCCCAAATGCAGGGACAGGCACTCTAGAACCCCTTACCTGAAGGAAGGAGGGCCATTGTCTTAAGCTCTCACCTGGGATTTGCCAGAACAGGCAAGAGTGGTTTAACCAGTGGGGAAGAAAGGAACTCTAAGTCTGTGTGGCAACAAGCTCTGTCTAGAAATGCTTTCTGCTTCTGGGGGACAGTTACTGCCGAGACCAGGTCTATGGAGTAAGTAAAGCTTCCTCCTGCCTTTCCTCCCTACCACATCATTTATTCTATCCTTTCCACGCCAGGCTAACCTAAGCCCTCTTCCCCATAATCCGCAGCGCTTAGTGGGGGGGGGGGGGCGGCATATTTTGTGTATGGTCCTGTGTTGTGACGTGTCAGTGTACATTAATACCACATTACCCTCTGTTAATCTGCCTGTTTTCCATTTATTTCAGCAAATGTTTGAGGTTCAGAGGTAATTTTTTTTTCTTCTGTAGACTACTGTAGACTTTGACACTCTGGCTTTTCCATCCTAGACCTGAAAAATCTGCAGGGCAACCCTTACAGAGAGTTAAAATCCTTGTTGTTTTAAGGTACCCAATTTTCATGTGTTTGTGTGTGTATGTATGTATGTGTGTATGTTTTTAAATATACAGCAAGCTGTATCGGATACAGTTACCGAAGTTGTTTTATAGTGTTCTAATACTTGGGAAGCAAGAGTTTGACTTTCAACAGAGGGGATAATGCTACTGAGCCTACCAGTCAAGGGTAGATTCTTCAACTCCCATTATCTCATCCTCCTGCTTTTATACCCAAGAAAAGCAAGCTTCAGCATGGAAACTTCAGGAGATGATATAATCCTACTTGGGCCCTGAGAGAAGCCACTGGGTGAAGCCAGTCAGCTCTCAAGAGCTTCTGTCCATCCATCAGTTGGTCAGGCAGGCCTCCTGGAGGCCCTTAATTTGTGCAATGGAAAGACACCTGGGCTTTCATTAATTGAATTAATGAATCCCCTCTTCTGAGTGGAGAAAAGCAATTGAATATCAGGTTTCTTTCCAGGTGCATTCTGGATACTGGGAACACGAGTCACCATTTTTTTTCCCCCACAACATCCTCCTTACTCCTTAAGGACCATGGGAGGGCATTTTTTTTCCTTCCCTTTATTTTTAGTTCATTTGTATTTCCAAAAAAATCCAACTCTGTTTCTGAGTAATTTACAGTTTGCTCACTGCTCACTGTAATGGTCTTAAGAATTGTTTCCAGTGGGCCTTAGAAAGGTAATCCCATTTCCTAAAAGGGTGGGTTCTGAATCCTGTCTTTCCCAAATAGCATACTCACTAAGAGAAGGTGACTATGTTCCTTGGGAAATTTCTTGTTTTTTGAACAGGATCTCAGATGGTCCAGATTGGCCTTGAATTACCTATGTAGTTGAGGTTGGCCTTCAAATTCTGATCTTCTTGCCTCTACCTCCAAAGGGCTTGAAGTATGGTCATGTGATGCCTTTCCTAACTGTCCTGGAAAAAATCACTGGAAATAGCCTTTTCTATTAAGTAAGACTCAATAAGATAATGAGTTTTAATTGTTTCTTTTCTTTTCTTCATAGAACTAATAAAAATCTAATAAAAAACACATAGAGGAAAGGACTCAGTGGTCTCTGAGAAGCATTCTAACTCTTTTTCTGAATGACTCTATCTACCTGCCCCGCATTGTCCCAGGGTTCTCTTGGGAAATGCTGATTAACTTTGATTAACTGATTAACTTTGTTTCCTCTTTTGCTCACTCATTCTTTACTGTTGGTTTTGATCAACATGGACACTTCCACGCAAAACTCCATCTTTAGCACTCTGTTTCTCTGCCACTGCAGCTCCTCATCTTCAACTGAGAGTCTAGGAATATTAAATAATGCATCCCCAGCAAGGCTTTGCTAATCCATTGCCCTTAAGTAACCACATTTCATATTTCTTAGCCATTTAGAACTTTTCTTGCTAAGATTCTTATGGATCTCCGTAATTTGCATGTCCAGAAGAGGAAAAGCATGTCACACTGCACATCAGCCTGGTTTGCCTCTATTGCACTGGGTACCAATAAAAAGCATCTTCCTTACGAAGTTCTTTGCCTTTCAGCAGCTTCCCCTGACGCCATTCTCATTTTTTTTTCTGTCTCCTTTGATCATTCTTTATCACTTTGCTAGCTCTTAAATATTCACTTTTCTGAGGCACTTATCTTTGTGTAGCGCCCTCCAGATGAGACTCTGTCACAGGACAGTGGGTCCCATCACATCACACCAGAACACTAGCATCTACTCTCCTTTTCCCACTTTATTCTGGCCAAGAGGAGGGAGACTGCCATCAGACTGACAAAGTGTTGGTGCGACTGGATCTTCTACCAGAGAGCCTTGGTTCAAATTCAGTTGTGGCATTTGCTAGCTGTGGGTTTAGGATGAAATACTGAGCATCTCTCTGTCTCATGTTGATTTTTAATTTTTTAATTCCGTGTTAGTTTCATAGAGTAATAAATAGTGTTAAAATCACACTACCACATCCTCTTTTTCTTCCCCTTTTTCCTTCTGCTCTTCCTCATCTTCTCCCTCCTCCTCCATTTTTTCTTTTTTTCTCTTTCCTCCTCCACTGCCTCCTGCTCCTCCTCTTCTTCACCCACTGAGTCTGATGACTGCCAGCTGTGTTTCTGAATGCTATGAGCACAGAGCACCATCCACTGCCGCACGGTCAACTTGCCATGGGCCACACTAGCGAAGAAAACTGAATCTCCCTTCCCAGTGGCCATCAACTGCTAATAGCTCCTAATATGGGAGGCTTAGATTCCCCTTCCCTGAACATTCTGGAGTGTTATCCAACTTGATATAGAGCGGGTATTGTGTTCACAACCACGGATGTTGTGAGTTCATGGATACGAGCCCTCTCGTGTTAGGAAGACATTCCTTTGCAGAACTCTTCCCCTGTCCTGACATCTTTCTTACAGCCTTTCAGTAACCTCTTCTGGAATGTTCTCTGAGCCTTGGTAGGGAGAGAGGCGTGATGCAGACATCCCCTTTAAGACTGAGCATGCCACAGGAGTCACTTATTCTTTGTACTTTGACCATTTATGAGGTTTCAGTTTGCGTATTACTTGCCTTTCAGTGTTACCATGAGGACTGCATGATTTACTATGGCTTTTGAAATCATTAGCATAAAGCACACGCTTAATATATGTTAGTTAATAGCAAAGCACAGATTCTTCTCTCCAGAAGGGTTACTTCAGCCCTCCCCCCCCCCCAGGTTTTAAAGTAAAGTTTCTACAGAGAAGGTGAACCGGTGCCTAACTAGAGCCTTCCCTCCTCATGATGAGTGCCCATGGGCCTGGAAGGTAGGCTGCACGCAACAGTAAGGAAAGGTAACCACAAACCCTGAGTGGTTGGAGCACCCCTCATTGCTACCTGTGTAATCAGTGTCTCCACAGAGATAGGGACCTTTAGGTGAAACCACAATCTCTTTTGTCGTGGTGGTTGTTGTTTTGTCTATTTCACTGAAAATAGGTTTCAATAATAATACACTCTATTCTGATATGGTTCCCCCTCCCCAACTCCTCCCATGTCCTCCCTTCTTCTCCATCCATACAAATCTTTCTTCTCTCTCTCTCTCTCCCTTTTTCTCTCTCTCATTAGAAAACAAACATGAATCAAAAACATAATAAAATAAAGTAAAAATAAGATTTTAATATAAACAAACAGAATAGGCTTGAACAAAAGAGCCAAATGCATATAAAACATATAGACAGAGACTCACACATTTGCACACACCCAAACTATCTCTTAATTAGAATACATTTCAGGAATCATTGACTTGGCCTTTGAAGGTATAAAAAGAAAAAACGATGCAGCTTATTTAATATGGAGGCCAGAAAGGTGTCGAGTAAAGTTGCTAGAAAAGAGCTTGGGAACATCTGACATCCGGATGCTTGTGGTTTAAGACTAAAGTTGTTGCAAAGAAGTTGGACTGGTGCCTAACTAGAGCCTTCCCCTCTACTGATGAGTGTTCATGCTACTGGAAGGCACTCTGCACACGACTAGTGCAGAAAGGTGACCACAAACCCAGCCCCCATCCCTTTAATCGACAATGGTGATCTGTCTGCAAGGTATTGCTGCTGCAATAATGGCACAGATGTTGTAGGATAACCAACCACTACCTGATTTGATTTGAGACCCACTCCAGGAGATAGGAAATGCCCCGACCCGTGGAACTTCAATGGGTTCCTAAAGAAAGGAGAGTGGAAGGAATGGGGGGGGAGGGGAGGAACACGAAGAATGAAGCCAAGTCTGTTTGTCTGATCAAGGGCTCGTTTATTGGAAATTTTTACCCAACTTATATAGGGAGAAGGCAGGAAAGGGGGAAGGTTAATTTACTGCTGCAGGAGATAGGAAGAGTGCTTTCATGGGTTAAATATTGCACCTGCAAGATACTGTAAGGATGTTTTCTTAAGATATCTCACGGATGCTCTAAAACTAACAGATGGATGTCCTCAAAAATCTGTCACCCATGATTTAGGGTCTTAGGTAACTCTTTCACTAAATAGCTTTAGGTCTCCACTAAATGACCTTTGCTCACTACTTGGCTTTGGTTTCAGTGAATAGCTTTGTCTCCACTAGATAGCTTTGGCTCACTAATTGACTTTGGCTTCAGTAAATAGTCTTGGCTCCTGGCAAGAACCCATGTCTGACACTCATCTGGTGGTCAGGAACCAGAGATTAGATTGGCCATGGGCCTACTGGAAAACCAAATACTATTGTTCTGCTGAAGAACCATAGCAATAAAATAATTCCTAATGACAGTCTGCTATATCAGTGTCTTGCTCAGCCATCATCAGAGAAGCTTTACCATGCAATAGATGGAAACAAATACTGAACTTTGGAACACCCAATCCTAAATAGATGTGTCCACCAAACCCCTTCCCTCATGGCTCAGGAAGAAGAAGCAGAAAGACTGTAAGCGTCGGTGGGGATAAATGACAAGAAGGAAATACTGTCTTCTAGGCAATTGGACTATCTCACTTAGGAACTCACAGAGACCACAGAAGCATACACACGGCCTGCATAGTTCTGTCATGTAACATTTTCCTACCTACAACATGGGAACATTCCACCCTGCAGAACAGCTCTTTACGGGGAGGTAAACAACTCAGACTAGCTTCAGAGAAATCCCTGAAACTGACCGGATTCGCTAGGCCTTCCCTACCCAGAGTAAGCCATAAAGGTTGAGAGTCCCTCTCAGGCAACTCAAGTGAAAAGAAGACTCTGAGACCAGCCGAGACACCTGGAAGACCTTTAGACCAACCGAGGCAGCTAGAAAGGTCACTCTCCAATCTGTGCAGTATGCTCCACGTTCCTGAGCATTTATCAGCTGTCACTTACGCTGGGGTGGGCTTTGGCGGTGCAGCTGTCTTTGCATCACATGCTCCTTAAGTAACGCCTCAGCCACGTTCCCATAAGTAGACCTGAGAAAACTCAATGGTTCACATTTGTACTTTGGTCTGTTGTGGGATCCCTATTTGGAGTGAGTATATGTCTGTGTTGTGTACGTCCAAGAACAGTTTTGTCACACAACAAAATCTAAACCAGGAGGGATGCCAGACCTGAGATGGGCAAGTTCCCATCCATAAAAAAGGAGTCATTTCCAGTTGACGACTGGTTGTAAAGGAAAAGTTAGTTTCTCCAAGGGAGTCTTACTGGGTATCCAAACCACACATAAGGGCAGGCCCTATGCCCAGCAGTAGAGAGCTAACACGAAACAAACTCAATGATGTTTTTGGAAAAAAAAATTAAAATCTCCTACTGCTTCATTTGGACTTGAAAAAACTTATTGATTGTTCATTATGTTTTCAATTTTGTATTTTTATGTCGTGTGTGTGTCTGTTATATACATTTCTCATGCTCTTTCTTTGTTTCTTGTTAGTTTGCTCATTTTGTTTTATTCTTGTTTGTTTGTGACTGTGATCAGAATATATTATATGAACAAAATTCATTTTCAATAAAATATATTCAGAAAAAAAATGTAAGGATGAAGATCCCCATGTCCCAGTCTACAGAGCAGCCCACTTCAGCTGAAATCTATGTCAGCATAGATGTCAAAAGAATTCATTGTGTCTATAAAACCAGCCAGTGCCAGAAATATTTTACATTCAAGGACTATGGATACAAAAAAACCCCACCTTATTTTAACAAAAGGTTAAATAAAACACCTTTTATCGCTTTGACAAGCACATCACTGAGAATACAGCAATTCTGACACCTTTGTAAAGTGAGGAGAAAGCATGGATTCTAGACACAGCATGTGATTTATATTATATTATATTATATTATATTATATTATATTATATTATATTATATTATATTATATTATATTATATCATATCATATCATATCATATCATATCATATCATATCATATCATATCATATTTCAATACAATGGTGTCACTTTGGTAAAATGATAACACCAAGCATACATAGCTCTCAAGGAGTTCAGAGGCTGAAAGGAGAATTTCTTATTCTTGTGTGACGGGATGAAGGACTCTGGTGGGCAGAGGAAACATGATAGTTAAGCTGAAGCCTATAGGATGAGCACTTTGAAGCCAGCGAGAACAACAACTGAAGAAAACCCAAGACCTATGTGTGCTGTGCTAGCAGAAGATATCGTATCTGAGCACTTGAGAAATTATTACCATAAAAAAACCCATGTAAAATAACTATTCTAATATGTTTAACCGGGGTCAGGTAATGGGTAAGGGTTTCTGTGGGGACCCCTATGACAGGATGTGGAACCAGGAAAAAAAGAGAAAGGCTTTGCACGGCAGATCCTCAAGATGACTGCGGTAGCCATTTATACTCACTCACTGAGCCCTTAAAGTGGAGGGTTCTTGGCTTGCTGAGTCCTATCAAATGGATTTCTAGCAAAAAAAAAAATCACAAATTACCCCAAAAAGAACCCCAAGCCATCTGTTTACCACTAAGCATATGCTCTTACGTAATCCATTACTGAGAGCCACTCTGGGAAACCCCCTTCAGGACTCATACATATTTGAGTCAAGAGCTTGTCCTGAGGAGCTTTATCTATAGCGTACATTGCCCCTGATATAGCAAGACTTAAATTGTTAAACCAGGAGTGTGCCTTCCCAGCACAGAAGCAATGCCTCACTCAATAGATAGCTGTTTTCCTCACTGCGACGTGCTATGAGACTGTGCAAACAATACAGGTCAGGACAATGCAACCTTCGCTTACCCAGAGCCTGTGTTGTGCAAAATCAATGACCATTGTAGCTACAAAGACTTGCAAGATTGCATATGAATGCATAAGACTAAACCTTTAGACTATTTCTCAACGTGGGGAAAACCTGTTGCCAATTATTCATAGCACTACCTATGACATATTCTTGAACAAGATGAGAATTGCATGCAGGCACAGCAAAATGCAACTTGCATGTAGGCATGCAAGGTCTAGGAGAGCAGGTGGGTGGAGATATCTACCAATCGCTTATACTGAGCCTCCAAATCGATCACTCAGCAGTACACACAAAATTGTGGGAGTTTGTAGTTACAATAATTTACCTTACTCCCTTTCATTTACTAAGGAGACAACCAGAGCCCAGAGAGCTCAAGTAACTTGCTAAAATAATTAGGCAGATAGCAGTTCAATGATCCCCTGAAGCCAGCACTAGAGATTCTGGTCAACTATGAGAGCAACTGTGTATGTCCTTTTGAGATTTTAAAAACAGAAACAGAAAGATGTTGATGTAGTGACTAGAGGACGGTTAGAGCTAGAGCTAGACACAGTCCTGGGCTAGTGTCATTCTTCATCACTCAAAAGAAAACTCTTCATCAGAGTCAATTTTCTGGCATATTTTCTTAGCAAGTCTTTCATCAGTGATTCTAGGATCCTCCATCCCAGTCCTATGGGTTTCCTTTTTATGTGAACTCTCAGGGCCAATGGGATCCCTGTGAATGGTCACTCCAGTGAGTCCATAGTGCATGACAGTAGCATGGACTGCTTTTCGAGGTGTCTGAAAATGCCACTAATTGGTCTTAAAATTGAGGAAATATTTATGTTACTTGAGTGTCTTAACTACTCAGAGGAACATCCTTTTGTCCTGGGTACTCAGCTTCAATGAGTGTGCATTTCTTGCACTTCTAAGATCCAAATTTTTACCTGGAAGGAGCTGGGGAGGCAAAGGACATTTCAAGGTCACATTCAAACTCATGTTTTTAAATTTTTCTTTTTTAAATTTAATTTTATTTATATATATTTGTTACATTTTATTCACTTTGTATCCTTGCTGCAGCTCCCTCCCTTGTCTCCTCCCAGCCTTACCCTCCTTCCCTCTTCTCCCTCAATTCCCTTTTCCTAGTTTCCTGATAGGGGAGGACCTCCTCCCCTTTTATCTGACCCTAGCTTATATGGTCTCATCAAGGCTGGCTGCATCATCTTCCTCTGTGGCCTGGAAAGGCTGCATCCCACAGGGGAAGGTGATCAGAGAGCCTGCCACTGAGTTCATATCAGAGACAGCCCCTGTACCCCTTACTAGGGAACCCACTTGGAAACTGGGTTACTGGGTGAAGTAATCCAGAAGCAGAAAGACACAAATGATATATACTCACTTATAAATTGCTATTAGCCATATAATAGAGGATAAACATACTAAAATCTATACCCCTAAAGAAACTAAACAGCAAGGAGGACACTAGGGAAGATGCTTAATCCTCATTCAGAAGAGCAAACAGAATAGATATTGGAAGTAGAGGAAGACAAAGAACAGGACAGGAGCCTTCCACAGAGGACCTCTGAAAGACTCTACCCACCAGGGTATCAAAGAAGATAGAGAGACTCATAGCTAAACTTTGGGCAGAGTGCCGGAATCCTTATGGAAGAAGAGGGAGATAGAAAGACCTGGAGGGGACAGGAACTCTGCAAGAACAACAGAGCCAAAATACCTCTTCAAAGCAAGTCAAACTCATATTTCAATGGCTCATTTTCCTGGGAAGACTTCAGCAGCTAAATTATAAACTGGTTCATCAGGGAATTAAAAATTGAAGGTATTATTCAAATACAACTAAAGATGGATATTGCTAGTCAAATGGGCCTTCACAAGAGCATGAACACCTTTGCATTCTTCCTCATCCTTAAGACTGTTTATAGGAAAGAGCTGAGAAGCAGGTACCGCTCTAGAAACACTGTGCTACTGCAACAGAAAACACTTCTGAAAAGGATTCTTCCGCTGTAGTCATAGCTATTATTGAACCAGCCCTTGTCTTCTTGATATCAAATCTTTCTGTAAATCCTTTCATGTATTGGTGGCCATTGTTAGCTATTACACCAAAATATGATAAGCCGTAATTTATTAATAGCAGCTATATGAAACCCTAAGCTATACCAATAAACCTTTCCTACACTGTTACACTAAAATTCAATTTTCTGACTTGCCAGATCTTATAACATCACACATTTGTAATTGGGAACATATTAGCTTACCAAGTTGCATGGATATATATTTCAGACACTGACACACAATCACTCTTATTAATATGGCCACCAATGTCATCAGAAAAGTCTTTAACTTCTGGAAAACTTTCAAACCCATAGTGGTGTGTAAAAATTTCCAAGATCCCACTCTTCCCTTGAAACCTTTAATTTTATTATTGGCAACAGGTAATTGTTTTCCCTGAAGTGACAGACTCTATTCACTTTTGAGAAAACATCTGCCAAACAGTCTGGTCTGGATAACCACAGTCTGTCACTCTTTCCAAGTAATAAAAGATGTTTCATGGCTAAAGCGGAGAGCTCAGTGCACAACTCAAGCAATCTCATTAGCCTTTTCCCTCTACCATGTAATGCTATCGTATTTCCTAGTGTAGCAGGCATGTGTCACATTGATTTCCGATTTAAGGACACTATGCACCTGGGGTTGTTTGTCTGTCTGTTGTTGGTTTTTGTGTGTAGCAATGATGACTATGGTTAGTGTAGTCTGATATGGCTACCCTGATATGGTTTTACCCACCAATGCTTATTATGAAAATAGTCTTGTTCTCATGGACTTCTTGGTAAGGTCTTGGGGGCCCTGGGGTGAGAACATTTTGAAAACCTATAGGATAATATTGCTTCTATATTAACTTCTGGTTGTATATGGTTTTAAATAAAGACAAGATAACAAAGAATACAGAAGAGCTGAGAACAAAATTCTTAGCTTATATTTAAAAAAAATGAGGGAATCTTAATATACTTGAGTTACTTCAAAAACAACTTTTAGATATTTGAAGTTTTTTTTTGCGGGGTATGCTATAGTGACAAGTTTTTTTCTTCTTCTAGTTTCAACATAGTGAAGGCAAGGGTTTACTTGGCTTACAATTCCAGGTTACAGTCCATCAGCAAAGGGATGTCAGAGGAGAAACTTAGACAAGTCACACCACATCCACAAAGAGAAAATGCATCTATGCTTACTAAATTGCAGCTAGTTTTATCCTCTCTTGCACTGTGCAGAACCCCCTGTCTAGGGAATGATATCACCCACAGTGGGTTAGATCTTTCTATAGGAAATGCCAATAAACTCATTATTCCATAGACACGACCACAGGCCAACCTGATCTAGACAATTCCTCTTACGACTTTCTTACCAGTTTTATTCTGTTGTCAATTTGTGACAAATTGACAGATAAAACTAGCCAGTACATATTTCAGTGATAAAAAATTAAAAAATGAAATAAATGAAAATCTAATACAGACTAATAAGTTAAAGATTATAAAAGGAATTTGCATCTAAATTACAAATTTCTCACCACCACAATGAGAACATTCTCAATTTAACACATCACTAAATAAATTTAGGAAACTATTTCAAGTTATTATATAGTATAAATTATTATATTATAATACTATAATATAGTATAATTATTATACTATAACCAAATATTTCCTTATTTGGTTCCTTATTTCAGACAGGTAAAACTCTGTGACATTGGATAGCAACTGCAGTATCAATTTTAGTGACACAGAAAAAAAAATTACCCACAAAGTAGTACAGCATGATGAGATTTTGAATGAAATCCATTAATTTTCATGTAATACATGGACAGATCAAATGGAGAGCCTATGCAGAGCATTAACACACTTAAAATTTATGGAAAATGCTTACTTAGTGAAGGTGAATTTTAACGAATATGAGGTTTTTATGTGTGACATTTTTGTACTTAGGTAATATCTGCCTCTACGTTGCCTTTTCTTAATTTCATGGTTGAGGGTGTCCCTGTTCTAGTACTTTAATTCTAATTCCTTGTCTATTTAGTTTTGCTTTAAACTCTACATATGAGGAAAAAATGAGATACATACCTTTTTAAGATCTGGTTTGATCTCCAGTTCCGTCTATTCCCTTCAAATGACATAATACCATTATTCTTTATGGCTGAATAATACTTCGCACTTTCTATGTAGTTCATATTTTATTATCTTCTTATCCATTGACTGTAGCTGATTGCACAGCTTGGCTACTGTGATTGGTACCATTACACACATGGTCACCCAGTCATTTCTTTTGTAAACCCAGTTTACATTTTTGTAAATACAGTTGTCACACCCCTACAGAATTTAGCTTAACTGTAATTACATCTGTTTAATGGTTATATAATAATAATCTTTTAAATGGATAGTCTTCTGCCTTGTTTTCTGGAAAAGTGATTCTAAAACTCTTAGAAATTCCCAACTTATAAAAATGTCTTTGTTTTTTTTTCACGGTGTGCAGTTGAAATTAGAGCAAGGCACCTTGTGATGGATTCCTAGTTTCAGTTTCAAAATGGCGGCTGGCCTTCCTAGACAGACCAATCATGTGATCTGAGGTGAAGACTGTGAGCCAGCCTGGAATCAGCTAGCTTTCTGAGAAGGGAAGGAAGACTAGGGATGGAGTCTGACCACAGGAGGAATGACTCCATAGGCCGTGCCTATGGAATGAAAATTCTGAACAGTGATGGCAGGGTGAGCTTCCTGATTAGCAGTGCACACTGGTAGACCCAGAGGTTGGCAAGTCCTAAGGACAAAGGAACTTCACGTTTGGGACCACAGCAGACCACCTTCCCCAGCCCCCACAGTTCTTGCTCTTTGGTTTTTTCTGAGTTGTCTGCCTCATGATAAAATATGTGTTATACATGTAGCAATTCCCTTTGTTGGAGGATAATTTTAGTGAATTGTGAAACCAGAAAGCATCTGCTGAAGCCTCCAATTCATCATATAGTTGATCAGAAGGAACAGTGTCCCGTGGACCACAGAGTTTGTGGCTAGTCTCTGGAGTGAGGTCACAGGTGGGGAACTCTAGTCTTTCTTGTGACGTAATGAGTAATTACCTCCAAAATTGCACTGCATTTCATGTCTGTTTATGTTTTAGGCTTTAAGATGTTAGACTGCAGTCACTAAACGCCTAGTAATTTCATGAACTTAAGTATTCCTGTTCTGCAAGGCGGTGGTGGTGCATGCCTTTAACCTCAGCATTCAGAGAGGCAAGAAGATCTCTGTGTGTTCGAGACCAGCCTGATCTACAAAGCAAATTCCAGGGACGTATAGAGAAACCCTGTCTTGAAAAACCAAAAAAAAAAAAAAAAAATTGCCATTCTAAACTACAAAGTTCCCCATCAGTTTTTCTTCTAATGTTTTAATGCATCTTAATAACAGTTTGTTACCTCCATTCTTTTATTAGGGCTTGTAAAATCAGGTGATTTCTAACTCTTTTTTTTGCCTTTTCACACACTAGCTAGAATTCTGATTCAATAATTGCCCCTTACTATTTGTTCAAGATAAAAAGCTGACACATCTTTCTGCCTGTGTTAACTTCGAGGCTGACAAAAGTGTTTTACCTTTGGTTCCTGAAGTAATTCACAGTCTAAATTAGCTACAGTAGATGTGTGTGTTTAATTTGGGGAGTGACAAGAGAGTGAAGAGCATGCTGAAATCCTGGAATTTACATGTCACTCTTTCAACAACTCATTAGCTGCTCCAACACATGAAATATGGTTAGCTCAGTTTCCATATTAAGCCTTTAAGCATCTGCCCTGACTTGGAGGCAATTGTTTATTCATATATTCAAGAACGTATGCTGAGACCTCACTGTATGCAAGGTGCTTTGCTGATCGGTGGAATGCTTTGGATTTGTGGAGTCCAAATAAAGTGGACAGGGTGCTATCCCCGAGCTCCCAGTTTGGTGAGAAAGGGTAAACAGACAAATTACACAAGCACTGTGGGTCTGTTTCACATTATCATGTGGGTGCCATTAGTCATATTTATTTAATTCATACGTCATTCATGCATCACGGTGCTCTGAGAAAGCACATAACAGAAATGTTTGAGAAATTTGTCATGGGCTTTTGTTTCTTCAGAAAATCTATGTCCCAAATCGTCAGCCAGCCAGCGCTAAAACCTTAGCTGCTCATGAAGTGCAAAGAATGAACAATTAGCAAAACTGCAGCAACCTTGAAGAACTAGCCAGACAATGCTGTTTCTGCTTGTGTCTGTGGTCGCTATACATCGTCACAGCAGGTTGTGGTTAGCAAAATGGCACGGGGGGGGGGGAGGGTTCATGATTGGTGTTCTTAAGGAAACAGTAAAAGTTCATGCACCAAAGTCTTTGTGACTGACATGTTTTCTTTCTAGCATTCTGTACCAGAAAGAGAGAAGCAAAAAAATGACAGTAAAACTTTTTATCTTTAACCATGACTTTGCTGAGTGCATATAGTTCAGAAACATGTCTATTATTTAGAACCCCTCAGTTGGGAGTGTGTGTCAAAATATTTACATTGTATTACTGAGGATAATAAACGAGGATTTTTTAAAGAGAAAATTGAGGCAGTGCAATATAAGAAGATTCAATCACGGAGATCCTTATTTTTCCCCTTACATTTAAGAATTTCCTTTTCTCATTGGAGAAAGAACTGATGTGTTTTAAAGTTGTGGACAGAAAACAGAGGAGAACAAAACAGCATGCGCAAGGAAGACCTAAGTGTGACCTCCACAGCCAGCTGCTTTGTAAAAGGCTGTATTGAGAAATCACTTGCCTCCATCCCCAACACTGAGATTGTATTCCTGCTTGTCATGGTAACCTGACACACACTGGAACTTATCCACAAAGATTCTTGGTGTTCCTGGACGGAGCTTGACGATGGATCTCCAGAACTAGCCGAGTGAGCGAATGACTGTGTTCTCAACAATCTCTGATTGTGAGCTGCTGTCTCAATTCAGGAGACAAGCGTGGCTCCATGTTGGACAGCAGATACAGAGTTTTTTTTCATGTCTCAGTGGGGAAAGTGCTCACTGAACACTCATGAAGACCTGAGGCCAGGCCACCCCTCCCCCAGCACACATGCAAAAAGCTTGGTGTGGTGCATTCCCCTGTACCCCAGGCCTGGCAGAAGTAGGGTGAAGAAAGTCAGAGCCAAGCTGATTTGCCAGCCCATCTAGCCAACGCGTAGACTAAGAGAGCAGTAGAGGAAAGCATGGATCACTGACTATTGGCCTCTCTGCGTATGCATGGATGACTATGTTCCCCCTTGCGCATATTTATACGCATGCAGATACCACACAAATAAATAAATACACGGAAACTAATTGTGAAGTTTTATGAATAGTGTGGCTATCAGGGAGAAGCCGATGAGCGAATACTGAGGAGTAGTTATTAAAAAGCAAGTCAGTGAGTGAGCCGCCGACCATCATCAACCCCAGCATGAGCTGCAGACCAGACCCTCTGCACACAGTACCAAATAAGGCTCTTTCCCTGGTGCTCAGTCTCCTCCGCCTCTGGGGTGAAGTATATGACAGCTATCAGCTGCTTTGCTAATCACCCTTGAACATAATTTTTAGCAATTAAGCTAATCTGTCATTAATTTTGGTCTAATTCCATGTAATAAGTACAAGTCCAGCCTTCACCTCCGACAGTTCCTTTAGAATGACCAAGCTTTCCTCTGGCTGCCCGGATGTATCTCTCTTCTCTCCGTCAATCTTGTCAGATTCTCTTATTTTAAGATGCTTCTAGACTGTTCTTTACAGGAAACTCATTGCTGCATTTCCAGGGTGTAAAACAGCAGCCAGCACTGGTATCGAATGTGTATTTATAATTAAGCAAAGACGGTTGCGAAGATTCAAGTAGGCGATGTATAATTTTGCAGTTACTCAGCATATCTCTAAGTACTCCGTGCTCTTTCCGATTATAGACCGTGTCAGTCTCCCACAGCTACCTCTGCAGCTCCTTCACAGCCAGTCCCTGTTGCCTACTCCTTGGTGCACCTGGGAAAACACCGTTCCGATTACTTTCAGCATAGATTAGTTTTAACTGTTATAGTATTTGGATGAAAACTGAACCCCATAAAAGAACATCACGTACCGTGAACTCTTCTGTATCCAGCTTCTTTAACTCCTTGGATGCCTCAGAGGCTCTTGCCTCCAGTGTTCCATTGCACAGACGGTCCCCGGTGTGCCCGAAACTATGCTGCTGTGCTTTTGGGGACAGTCTTTAGGTTTGTAACTGTGACAAGCAAAGCTGCCTAGAACTTTCACTTGCTTTTGGGCATATTTCTTTGTACCTCAGGTAAACTCCATAGTGCTGAACTGATAGATCAAAACTGGCCATATTTGACCTTGACAGAGACTGGCAGTTTCCAAAGTAGTTTTACTGTACAATATTCTTGCCAGAAATGAATGAGATATAATGTTGTTGTGTATTCTCATGAATGACTGATGATGTCAGTTGTTAAATTTTAAACATTCTATTGTGTGAGAACTAGTGCTTTAAATATGCTTTTATTTAGCAACTGATGATATAATATACTTTCTCATATGCAAAATCCATGAGTGTCTCTTTCTTATAAAATATTGTTATATTATATTTAATCATATATAATCTCTCCCCAAATAATTCTTTGTATAAAATGAGGTTTAAATTGAGTTTTACTTTTGTGCTTAGTGTCCAGTTGGTTTGGTATGATTTTTTGGAGCGCTATCCTTCTCTCCCATTAAATTGCTTAGTACTTATCAGCAGGAAAATCAAGAGAAAAAGGATGAAAGGGAGAAAGGAAAGAGAAAGGAGACAGAAGAGGGGGAGAGAGATGACAGTGACATACGAGTTTATTTGTGAACACAATTTATTTGTTTACCTGTGTTAGCATTAATATGACCCTTCTAGACCCTTCTAGCTTACCACAGCCACATGCAATTGAAGTATCCTTAACCTAAAAATCTCAAATCTGGAATACTCAAAAATCTGAAATTGTTTGAACATTAACATGACGGAAGTGGACACTTGCATGTCCGACTTCCTGTACTGGGCTGTAGTTGAGTTGTAGGCGCACTTACCAAGTAGAATGACCTTCAGAGGATGTGTATGAAGTACATATAAAATACACACGAATATTTTAGGCTTGGATCCCATCTACAGGATGCTTCAGTGTGTAGATGTAAATATTTCAACCCCTTTCAAGTGTTCTGAAATGTGAAAAACTTTTGGTCTCAAGTGTGTGTGTGTGTTGTATGAAGAAGCAATGGGTATCATTGTAGCTTTTCATATGTGCATGCTGTGTTTTGTCTACCCTTTTTACACACCCTTGTACATGCCTTTTCCTTATGGTACCCCCCTCCTTTTCCCAGTCTGTCTTTTATTTTTATCTCTTTAGAAAGTTTTTATTTCCTGTTTGAGAGAAGATATGCAATCTCCGTTTTCTGAACGTGCTTTAATTTGCCTAGATGGTTCCATTCATTTCTGGTTTGAGTTCCACCTCTTCCCCTGGGAATGATAATTTTATTTCTTTATGGAGGAACAATGCTCCATTTGGTGCATATATGTGTATTTGAAACAGGTTTTTTCTATCCCTTCACCCTTTGCTTTGTCCCTAGCTGATTTCATAACTTGGCTATTGTGAGCAGTGATATCTTCACAGGTGTGAAAGTATCTTTGTTGTATTCTCGCTTTGCCTCCTCTTTGGCATATGTTGAGAAATCGGATATCTCATATGTTGATATAGCTTTGAGAACATAGTTTAATTAACATCGTGTTATTGAGTATTTTAATATATGACCAATGTATCTCTCTCCTTATATTTATATATTTATGCTTTCAACTTCTATTAATAGTGCTTATGTTTTCATGTACATATATATCTCTGTGCCTGGCTCTAAAATGCCTTTTAGATAACTATTTCAAATGAAATTTGAAACCTTATTTTCTAAATGCCATTTGCTTTAAAGATATATGAGTCAAGCACATCTAGCTTCTATCTTGTGACCTTGGTTAATGCACACACTAGATTTAGCAGAGTAGTCACATGTTTCTTGGGGTTTTATAAAGTAAGGCCATGATACTCAGGAACATTTCCTCCTTCTTGCTGTGTATAGCTTTACTCTGTCTTCTTTCATTGGCTGGGATTGCCAACACAATGCTGAACAGATGGGATGGAGTGCATCTTTCCTGAGGTGTGCTCCAGCAATTTTTACTTTAAAAAAAAAAAAAGGTTGCTCCTGTCCTGTTGCCTGTTTTCTCCCTCTTCCGATGCCTGTTCCATTTGCCCTTCTGAATGATGATTGAGCATCTTGCCCAGGGTCCTCCTTCTTGATTAGCTTCCTTAGGTATACGGATTTTAGTATGTTTATACTATATTATATGTCTAATAGCCACTTACAAGTGAGTATATACCATGTGTGTCTTTCTGCTTCTGGGATACCTCACTCAGGATGATATTTTTCTAGATCCCACCATTTGCCTGCAAATTTCATGATGTCCTTGTTTTTAATTGCTGAGTAATATTCCATTGTGTAAATGTACCACAATTTCTGTATCCATTCCTCAGTTGAGTGACATCTGGGTTGTTTCCAGATTCTGACTATTATGAATAAGGCTGCTAAGAACATGGTTGAACAAATGTCCTTGTTGCGTACTTGAGCATCTTTTGGATATATACCTAGGAGCGGTATAGCTGGATCTTGAGGAAGCACTATTCCTAATTATCTGAGAAAGTGCCAGATTGATTTCCAAAATGGTTGTACCAGTTTACATTCCCACCAGCAATGGAGGAAGGTTCCCCTTTCTCCACATCCTTTCCACATCCAGCATGTTTTGTCACTTGAGTTTTTGATCTTAGCCATTCTGATCGATGTAAGGTGAAATCTCAGGGTCATTTTGATTTACATTTTCTTGATGACTAAGGACATTAAGCATTTCTTTAAGTGTTTCCCTGCCATTCAATATTCCTTTATTGAGAATTCTCTGTTTAGTTATGTAACCCATTTTTTAATTGGATTACTCGGTTTGTTGCAGAGGGCCTCTGAAGGACTCTATTGAGCAGGGTATCATAGCAGATAAGATTCATAGCCAAACTTTGGGCAGAGTGCAGGGAATCTTATGAAAGAAGGGGGAGATAGAAAGACCTGGAGGGGACAGGAGCTCCACAAGGAGAACAACAGAACCCAGGGGTCTTTTCTGAGACTGCTACTCCAAATAAGGTCCATTCATGAATATAACCTAGAACTCCTACACAGATGTAGCCCATGGCAGCTGAGTCTCCAACTGGGTTCCCTAGTAATGGGAAAAGGGATTGTCTCTGATATGAACTCAATGGCTGGCTCTTTGATCATCTCCCCCTGAGGGAGGTGCAGCCTTACCAGGCCACAGAGAAAGACAATGCAGCCAGTGCTGATGAGACCTGATAGGTTAGGGTTAGATGGAAGGGGAGGAGGACCTTCCCTATCAGTGGATTTGTAGAAGGGCATGGGAGGAGAAGAGGGAAGAAGAGTGGGATTGGGAAAGGACAAGGGAGGGGCTACAGCTGGGATACAAAGTGAATAAATTAAAAATTAATCAAAATATAAAAATTTAAGTAAAGCATAAATTTTTAAAAGGTTTAATTATAAACAACAAACACCCCAGGCAAGAGTTGGCATGTCCTAGAAAAATAGTAAGATCTGGAGAGAACAGGAACTCCACAAGGAGAGTAATAAAACCAAAATTTTGAACACAGGGGTCTTTCCAGAGACTCATACTCCAACCAAGTACCATGCATGGAGATAACCTAGAAACCCTGCACAGATATAGCTCATGGCAGTTCAGTGTCCAAGTGGGTTCCATAGTAATGGGAAGAGGGACTGCCTCTGACATAATCTGATTGGCCTGCTCTTTGATCACCTTCCCCTAAGGGGGGAGCAGCCTTACCAGGCCACAGAAGATGACAATGCAGCCACTCCTGATGAGATCTGATAGACTAAGATCAGAAGGAAGGAGAGGAGGACCTCCCCTATCAGTGGACTTGGGGAGGGGCATGCAGAAGGCAGAGGAGGGTGGGATCGGGAGGGGAGGAGGGAGGGGCTCATGGGGAGATACAAAGTGAATAAAGTGTAATTAATAAAATTAAAAAAATTCTCTATTAATTACACTTTTTTCTCTTTGTATCCCCCTGTGGTTCCCTCCCTCCTTCTGTCCCAATCCCTCTGTTCCTCCACCCTCTGCATGCACGCCCCTCCCCAAGTCCACTGATAGGGGAGGTCTTTTCCTTCCTTCTGATCCTGGTCAATTAGGTCTCATCAGGAGTGGCTGCATTGTCTTCTTCTGTGGCCTAGTATGGCTGCTTCCCCCTCAAAGGGAGCTAATTAAAGAGCAGGCCAATCAGTTTAGGTCAGAGACAGTCCCTGTTCCTATTACAATGGAACCCACTTGGATACTGAACTACCATGGGCTACATCTGTGCAGGGGTCTTAGGTTATCTCAATGCATGGTCCTTGGTTGGAGTATCAGTCTCAGGAAAGACCCCTGTGCTCAGATTTTTTTGGTTCTGTTGCTCTTCTTGTGGAGTTCCTGACCCCTCCAGATCTTACTGTTTCCCACTTCTTTCATAAGATTCCCTGCACTCTGCCCAAAGGTTGCCCATAAGTCTCAGCATCTGCATTGATAGTCTGCAGGGAAGAGCCTTTCAGAGGTACTCTGTGTCAGGCTCCTGACTTGTTCCCTCTTTTCTCCTTCTTCTGATGTCCATCCTCTTTGCCTTTCTGACAGAGGAATAATATCCTGTATATATAAAGAACTCAAGAAGTTAAACAGCAACAAATCAAGTAATCCAATTAAAAAATGGAGTACAGAGCTAAACAGAGAATTCTCAATAGAGGAATATCGAATGGCAGAGAAATTCTTAAAGAAATATTCAACGTCCTTAGTCATAAGGGAAATACAAATCAAAACGGCCCTAAGATTTCACCTTATACTCATTAGAATGGCTAAGATCAAAAACTCAAGTGACAACACATGCTGGAGAGGTTGTGGAGAAAGGGGAACCTTCCTCCACTGCTGGTGGGAATGTAAACTTGTACAACCACTCTGGAAAGCAATCTGGCATTTCCTCACATAACTAGGAATAGCGCTTCCTCAAGATCCAGCTATACCACTCCTAGGCATATACCCAAAAGAAGCTCAAGTACACAATAAGGACATTTGCTCAACCATGTTGGTAGCAGCTTTATTTGTAATAGCCAGAAGCTGGAAATAGCCTAGATGCCCCTCAGTGGAGGAATGGATACAGAAATTGTGGTACATCTACACAATGGAATATTACTCAGCAATGAAAAATAAGAAAATCATGAAATTTGCAGGTAAATGGTGGGATCTGGAAAAGATCATCCTGAGTGAGCTATCCCAGCAGCAGAGGGATGCACATGGTATATACTCATTCATATAGACATATAATATAGGATAAACCTACTAAAATCTGTACACCTAAAGAAACTAATCAAGAGGGAGGACTCTGGCTAAAATGCTCAATCCCTATCCAGAAAGGCTTTATCTTAACACAGCCAGAATGGCTAAGACCAAAACAACAAATTACAATAAAGCCTGACATGTGAGGGAAGAGGAACATTTACTCACTGTTGTTGGATACATAAACTGATGTAGCCAAGACGAAAGCCAATGCAGAGATTCCTCAAAAACAAACAAAACAAAACAGAAATAGGTCTGTCACGTGATCAAGCTAGACTACTCTTGGGCATAGACCAAAAGGACTCAATATCCTGCTGCAGAGCTAGATTCATTCATGTTCATTGCTGCTCTGTTCACAGTAGCAGAAAATGGAAAGAACCTAGCCATCCATCAGCGGATGAATGGCCATTGAAAATGTAGCATATATACAGCATGGGGTATTATTAAAATTTTAAGAAGGATGAACTTAGGACATTCACAGGTAAATTAAAACGATCATTCTGAATGAGATAATTCAGACCCAGAAAGATAAACATTACATGTTTTCCCTCAATTTAGGATGTTGGTTCTTCGGGTGTATGTGTTTCATTTGTAATACCCATAGCATCCTGACAATTGTAAGGGAGGAGGAGAAGGCTGTCAAGGGACGGAAGACAGAATGCTATGGTTTTAGAAGGCTATCATGTTGCTTTTGGCACGCAAATACATACTAAAAGAATTAATTATTCTAAGTATTATTCTTCAATACTATAGTCACAAAAAAACATTCAGACAGCCCTCATTCACTCACTTGCCTGCTTTTACACATATGTGCAGTGGAAAATATTCTAATATCTTGCAATGACCACTGAGTTTCCTTGGCTGAATCTTTCAGTTTATTCTAGTTTAAAATATTTCACGTATAACCTTCAGTGCAAGGGTTTTCTATGAAATAAGTATTTCATCTTTGAATGAAAAACGGAATTGAACTCATTTCAATAAATTATGAGTGTCTTTAAAAAGGCTTAAATTAGAATAATGGAGCAAGAAGGTTAAATTGGGGTGAGGGACAGGGAAACGTGGTAGGTAGGTACTATAGGGAGGGAGAACAGACACTAAAAACTTTTTTAAAAAAGTTTATATGGAACCCTTCTGCTGTATGAGGTTCATACGCATGCATGTAAAGTTTAAAGCTAGAAAAAGGAGAAAGCTATGCCCCTACTGGATAACACCCCTACTAGTTAACAAATAAAAGCCCAATGCCAGGAATGTGTTACCTCTTTTAGAGTTGTTGGCGAGTGAGGTTCCATAGACACCCCCCCGCCCCAAACACTAGAAGGCATTGCTGAAACTTTTGGTTACTCCGTGAAACTCAACAGTAAGGCCCTATTGCTGAACACATTAGATACCTAAATCATAGAACATGGGGAAAGTCAAGCTGGTACTAACCTGGATGCTTCATTCCTTTGTCGAATTGTTACAGCACTGGAAGATACTATGCATGCTATCAGAGGAGGAATGTATCCACCAATCTTACTCAGATTTGAACCTAGTGAGCCACAAAAATGACCATCCTAACAAGAGAAGACACATTCACTGGTGCAATAGTGGAGGGAAATAATGGAAATATCTAATAACTTTATGATTGGACTTAAAGTCCAAATCCACAAGATGAAATGCATAATTGGCACCCATTATTGGGCCATGAATCTATGTTCAGATAGGCCTTAGGCCCTAGGGGAGAGCCTAGCAATATTATTCTGCTAACTGGGCACAATTGTAAACCATCTCCTAATGCCTTATGGTTATACCCATAGAGTAGTGCATCTCTCAGCCCTTATCAGAGAAGGTTTGCATGTCTGTTTCTTGTTTGTTTGTTTTTCTCCAGTAGATGACACTTAACATGTGCAGTGGGGTCCGGGTGCAGGAAATATGAGACTGCAGAATGCTCAGCTCCAAACGGGTCATGAATATCACACACCTCTCCTCCCAAGGCTCAGGGATCATTTTGGAAGAAGGAGCAGAAATACTGTAAGAGACAGAGGTTATTGGTGATTACAAGGAAAGGTGTTTTCAGAGGACAGCAGAGCAGTTGCACAGATGAACTCACAGGTGCTTTGACAGCACACTCAAGAACTACTCAAGTGTAAGCCAGACAAAAATCTTACGGTGGAGAGGGTATGTGGGCATGAGTTCTACCTATAGCTGCTGAGAGAGACAAAGTAGATGGATGGCAGAAATTGGTCTTGGTTGGCTAAAAAAGAGGGGAAGGAGAGGACACAGAGTTGTGTAGAAAGCAGAGAAATTTGCGGCAGAACAAAGAAATTTAGACAAACAGAAAAATACAAAATAAGATAAAAAATAAATTCACATTTTAATAATTAAATTAAGTGTGAATAAGTGCTTTCTGTTGGGTTAATAGAACTCAATGTGTGCCACTTTTCTTGTGTTCACAAGAAACTATGAGTTTCTATTCATTTAGGCTTACCTTAGAGTATAAGGTAAAGATCTAAAATGTTAATGGTAAAATCTTTGTATCTTACTTTTTTAGCAAATGCTCTAGCATAGCACAAGAAAACGTCTTGTTCTGTATTTTTTTTTTACTATTTTTAGCTCTCACAAAAGTATTAGTCATTAATTTTTATAGTCACAACAATTTGTTACATGGATTGTTAATTTCCATGCTTACGGTGGCCTCTGGCACTCCACGCTTCTTTGTTTCCCTTTTCTTCCAGGGTTCTTCTACTATTCTGAAGGTCTTTCAGTTAAATATAATTGGAGGACCATATACCATGTATCTAAATATCTAATAGTTGTACAGATAGACCACAAATTGTTGAACAAATTAAAGCCTCCCCCCTGGACTGGAAAAATGTAAATTTCTTGGAATATTCACTCTGTTCTCTATTCTCACTCTGCTCCATTTACTCCCACACACTACTTTGTAGTTCTGACTTCCCAGACGTCCAGTCTCTAGCTCCAGTGCCTGCACAGCCACCTCTTAATCCTATAGCATTAGTGGTGCTCGTGGTGTCTTTAGGTTGGGTTTCATTGCTGTGAAGGGACACCATGAATATGGCAACTCTTCCAAAGGAAAAGATTTAGTTGGGGCTGGCTTACAGTGTCACACAGTTAGTCCAGTATCGTCTTGGCAAAAAGCATGGCAGCACACAGGCAGATATAATGCACATGGAGCTGAGAGTTCCACATCTTGACCAGCAAGCAGCAGGAGGCTGTTTACTACACAGGGAGGAGCTTGAGCACAGGAAACCTCAAAGCCCGCCCCCACAGTGACACACTTCCTCCCACAAGGCCACACCCACTCCAACAAGGCCACACCTCCTGTGGGCCAAGCATCTAAGTACATGAGGGTATGGGGGACATACCTATTCAAACCACCACAGATGGGATAACCAAAAAGGGAAAAGATCTATGTGGAACCTAGGTGAGTTCAGGGCTTTTTAGACATAAAGTCCTGGGGTATAGATATTTGAATAGGATCTAGAGAATGCAGACTCTAAGTGAGTACAAAGAATCTACCTTCAAGGTAGAGATATTCAAGAAATCCCAGCAGAAGAGAAAGAAGAAAGCTATGAAATATAGTAGTCTGGGAGATGCCTTGTTATAAAAAGAAAAAGACAGTCATTAGGTTTATAATTTTCTAATGAATTCAGTGAGAAATTCTGCATGCTAAACATTTTTCTCCTTCCTCTTAAATAGAACAAGAACAAAAATAGCCCGGTTTCACAATCACTTTCAACACTTTCAATATCTTAGCCCCTTGTTTTCTTTGATAGCTATTGTTCTTACTTAAGTGCTGCCTTAAATCTTGCTGTTATTTTTGTGTGCATAATTGGCCTCTCAGTTTCAGATGGAAATGATTTTTAATCATGTGTTGGCACTGGTTGTTTGTGAGTAGCCAGATTCGTGGGTCTATAGACTCTTAGTACCAGGAGAGCCCTTAGTTGTCATTGCTAGAGATTTGTTACCCTCCTCTCTTGCCTCTTTTTCCACCACCCTGCTTGTGTGTTGGTCCACTCAGAAGGAAATGTAGCCCACATTCTGGACTCTGGAGTCTCTTGACCATGGGTCGCTGAATAAATTGACCGTCATGGGGCTGTGTTTTTAGCTTAACTTGGAATGTGCTATGAAGAGCAAATCGTGGAAGACAGAGTGTGAAAATTACTTCCCAAAGCAGTGGTGAAGCTCAGGGTGGTCAGGTATGACTTAAGGAGAACGCAAGCCTAGGCTTTCTCATTTTTTTCCTTCCTCAGAGATCCCTGAAATGGGGTAAGGTAAGATTTAGACACACAAGTCTCCTGACATTCTCAACAGTATTAAATTCTTTCACTGAAGACAGTTCAGATGATGCAACTAAATGCCATTAGATAAAATTTTATTTAGTGAAGTACCAGTGTTCAGGTGTATGTCCAGATCCTGTATTAAGTTTTCAGCTTCTTGTGTGTCTGCCTCAATCTGTTAGTCTTAAAGAATGCAATTTTCCAATCCAGATTCTCCAATGTGATTCTTTTTTATTCTAATTAAATTTTTATTTTTTATATTAATTACAGTTTATTCACTTTGCATCCCAGCTTTGGTCCCCTCTCTCATTTCCTCCAATTCCACCCTCCCTCCCTCATCTCCTCCCATTCCCCTTTCCAAGTCCACTGGTAAGGGAGGTCCTCCTCCCCTTCCATCTGACCCTAGCTTATCAGGTCTCTTCAGGACAATGTGATTCTTAAAACAAACTCTATTAAGATGGAAAGCAGAAAATTTGAAATCAAGGGGAATTGAATTCTAATTTTGCTTCTATTGTTTTTAGCTCTATAATCCAAGAACATGAATTCTGTGAGCCTCACCCTTTTCACCTGTAAAATAAGGATGAGAGCCTTTGTCTCAAAGGATCTTTATAAGGTTAATCTAAAGCTCCTTAGCCCAAATCTTGTAATATGATAGACACTAACTACACGGGACTAAAACTCTTGTTGCTGTTATTGTTAGTCTTTTCAGCTCGACAAATTCACATTCACTTCTTCCCTGCTTACCCTGCTATTAATATTCTCTGGAAGAACCCTTGTTCTATAGATGCACCTTTCCTTCCCACCATCCCTCCTTTCCTCCCGCAAGGACATAGCACCCAGCTGCATCTCGGAGCACCTACTTTCAGAAGGGACACAGTGCTTAAATGATCAGTCACTGGTCTCCGTGCACCTAGCATGTCTTGGCACTTTTCCCCTCCACCCTTGCTTTTGTTGAATCACCCTGTACTCTCTCTCTCTCATATGATTTTTTTCCCACAGGAATTTCTGACTGATTTCTGGAAAGTTTAAAATGGGACTAAATTAGGAAAGCTTGGGGGGATTTTATTACACTTCTATTTGAATCAGCAGCTGAAGAAAGCCTGAGATAGATGGGTGGTTTTCTTTACTGCCAAGTCCATCCAACCTGATAGGATAACTTTCAACTCCAAAAGAAAAAAAAATGGCATTACTGACTCTCATGGTCCTGGGAAATGATTAGAATATATGCTTCTTGGATGGAGCCCATGAGATCTGAAAACCACAGATATGCAAGCTTCAGGAAACTTAGCTTAAAAGATATAGTTGCTATTAACAGCCCAGTCAATATAAAACTCCAAGAACTTCAAGGGAGAGATGGGGATGAGAGCTGTCATTTCCCACATGATGAGGTGGTTTCAGGTTTTTAAATATGTGGCCGTGAGCTTGACGTGTTAGAGGCAAGCCTTTCTAAACGACACTTGGAGCGGTCATGGAAGATAACAGGAAGCAGATGTGAATTGCTGACTTTAAGACAGAGTTCTTAATCACATCCGGGAATTTACTAGCTGATGAGCCCTAGCAACTGATTTCCCCATACATAATTTCCAGCTCCTCCTCTGAACATGGGAGACATTAAATATTTGCTTCCCTCGGTCTTGTTTATTTGTTTGTTTTGAGGATTAGAGAACTCATGTGTGTAAAGCATTCATAACAGCAAGTGGAACGTATTAGAAGCTCAGTAAACGGCAGGTTTCTTAGATGGTGGCCAACACACGCATGCTTGCTGAGTTAAATGAATCAAGTATTTATTAAACACCAAATCTGCACCAGACACTTTGCATGTAGGCACAGAGACGAACATGACACAGCCTAAGCACTTGGTCTATCTTCCAGTTGTTTACAGTCAGTGTGCCTTTTCTCTCTCTCTCTCTCTCTCTTTTTTTTTATTAGTCTTTGGAAATCTGACTTTATTATTTAGCATACGGCTTTAAATTTTTTTTTATGCTACATGGAACCTGAACATTTAAACAAATTTTGAGATTATAATATAATTACATTTCTCCCTTACCTTTCCCCCCTCCAAACCCTACCATATACCCTATCCTGTCCTTCAAATTCATCACCTCTGTTTTTCACTAATTGTTATTGCGTGCATATGCATACATACATACGTACATACATATAGACACACATACATATATGCATTCACACTCCTAAATATAACTTACTCAGTGCATATAATATTACATGTGTGTATGTCTTGTGGGTGGCTGGACAAACAGTTGGCGTGCGCTCTTCCCTGGGGAAGACCACCTTTTCTGCTCTCAGCTTTCCTCGCTTGCCCGCAGTTCTTTGTGTAGGGTTGAGGCTCCGTGGGCTTTCCCCATCCACTTTGGCACATCCATGGGTGTGTACTTCTTTTCCCGCTCATGTGTGGCCACTAACGTTGGTGAGATTTGTATAGGTAGAGCTTACTAGGAGTCGCAATCTCACAACAGATTCCCCGATCCTCTGGCTCTCACAGTCTTACTACCTCCCTCTTCCGCAATGTTCCCCGAGCTTTGGGTTCCGGAGTTGTTTTGTAGATACATCCACTGGGATTGGGAACCTCAGCTCTGCATTTTGACTGGTTTTGGTTTTCTGTAGCGGTCTCTGTTGCAAAGAGAAGCTTCCTAGATGAGGGATAAAGATTTCACTTATCTGTGAGCGTAATGACAAATGTTTATAGCTCATTGTTAGGGATTATTCTGCTTTGGGAAATTGGTGCTTGTAGATTCTCCTCTAATAACCACAACCTCACTGAGTAGTTATCTAGGTTTCGAGTACCAGGCACAGTTTTCCTCTTGTTGAGTTGGTCTCAAATCCAATTAGAGAGAGTTGATTACTGCCAACGCATGTGTGCCATCACTGCGCCCTTGAGGTGATCGTGCCATTCTGGCCATTGGTATGGTTCAAAGATGCCATAGATGGATAGGACTGTTGGTTGCTTTTCTCCTTTGGAAACTTGCATGGTGCCTTCCAGTACCGTAAAAACTGGTTTTCAAGGAGGGGACATTGAAGCCAGTTCATTTTAGGGGTTGCTGGGTTCCATTTCTGAAACGCACGGTGCTTTCAGCAGTCGGGACTAACCTTCCACCTCTGGCCATAACCAAAGGCAGCAGTGATAGGCTGTATGTTTTGGGAGTCTCGTGGACAGCCCTGACCAACAGCTTCAAAGAGAGCGTCTCATGTATTCTCATTTTCTTAGTTAGGTCTTGGCTCTTGGTAAGAGAACCATCAGTCCACATTAAAAAAATTTCATTAAAATTATATATGTGTATTTATATAAAGAATTATGTGTATCGCAGGGTTTATTTTAGGCAAATAGTTAATAGTATGATTCCTTGTGTCTTTTTAAACAGTATGTTTTTTAAATTAAAATTTTATTTTTTACATTAATTACATTTTATTCGCTTTGCATTCCAGCTGTAGCTCCCTCCCTCATTCCCCCTGATGAAACCTGATAAGCTAGGGTCAGATGGAAGGGGAGGAGGACCTCCCTATCAGTGGACAGTGTGTTTCTTTCTTTCTTTCTTTCTTTCTTTCTTTCTTTCTTTCTTTCTTTCTTTCTTTTTTTAAACATTTTAAAATTGATCATGTTAAGTAAAGGTCTGTAAGAATAGAGATTTTACATATCTCATATTAATGTGTCTCCAGGGTCTAAAGGAATGAAAAATTCAGCAAATTGGTTGAGACATTGTCTAAGACATTGTTCTTGGAATTTGAGATACATAAACGTCTAGAACAATAAGAAGAAAACACTCAGGAGCTTACATTCTGCATGAGTGAATGAGTGAAAGGATGAATGAAGTTACTTAACCTACATTCATCCAAAAATTGTTATAAATCATTTTCACCTATAGGCAGAAATTTCTCTTAAATAACAGGAGGACTTCAGAAATAATATTCTCTTAGGTAGACTGAGGTTGTCTCTAATCCACCACCGCAGACACTGCGTCTTGCAAGGCCACCAGAGCTTCTGGTGGCTTTCCTGAGAGTGACATTTACATGTTTGATCTGAGAAGATACTGAGGTCTTTGGGGAAAGAGAATGGGTCTTCAGTGATGAAGGATTTAGGATGGCTGATCTGCCATCCAACAAGTGGCTTCATGAGTCCTCACCCTGGAAGGCAGTGCTGGCACACATACGGGGGCCGGGAGGCTTGCCAGCCTGCTTTGACTAGTAGGTGTGTGTCTACTGCACCTCAGGGTCTGTCTCTGAGGGAAATGTGTGCCTCCCTCATCAAGAAAGCTGCCAGCATTCACAATTGGGACATAAACAGGCCAGCAGGTTCTGATTAATCCAAATTGGAACTATTCAAACAGTCACAAAAAGAGATCTTTTCCCCTGAAGGAATTTACATGTGAAGAGAGACTAAGATGGGAAATAAACATTTCTATAATGATTAAAGTTAATTGGCTTGAAAGGATGCCTCTGAAAGAAATGCTTTCTGGTTTTAGTTCCAATCTATTTCGGGACAAGCCTGTTTTTCATAAGATCAGTAACTGCAAACAGATACTCCCCTTCCATTGGAAACAGATGGCATGGGACATAATTAAAGAAGCACGCCCTGGCGTCCCAAATAGCTGCTTTCAATTACAGCATTTCAAGAGTATTAAGGGGGAATATTTTAAACAAGACCACTGCAAAAATAGATTTTGTCATTAACTTTGAAATAATATTTGACTTAAGGCTGAAATTTCCATGTGCCAGGTCTGACTCTCACGGGCTGATGCTGATTGGTGAAGGAGAAATTGAATCATTATGGTCGTATCGTTCAGGGAAAGAGGGTTTTTTTTTGTTTTGTTTTCTTTTGTTTTGTTTTAATGTAGAGGGAAAAATGCATTTTCCTTCTGGTAAGACTCATATTTTAATTTGCACTTGAATTTCGGCTATATTTCACAACCTTGAAAAACTTTTCTAGTGAAACCATTTCAGTGCTGAGTCCAAGGTTTTCTCTCTGTCACTAATGTGAGAGTTTGTGTGTAGCCAGTGCCTACAAGCTATGCCCCACAATAAAGCATGTTCATATACCCTAGAGCCCGTGTTGTTAAGCACGAGCTTAACAACAAGTAAGTGCCTAGATGGACATGTAAAACCCCAAACTACACAATATGTAAAGCTGGCAGATTGCCTGAGCTGATAATGTTTTTTTGTTAATCTCTGATTTGTTTGTTATAATTTTTCTCATTAGAGATGATTGATTAAGATTATAATAATTACACCTGCATCACATTCACAATTTGCAAAATGCTTCAGCTTGATGGTGCCATGTAATACTCAGAATGGTGTTTGCTCTTCTCGGTGCTCAGTGAGCATCTGACTCATGGCAGGTATTTCTTCAAAGGACAAAACAATGAGCAAGAAAGAAAGTGTTCACTTTCTTCTCATACTGGAAGGGTGGATACAGGCAAGTGAATACACAGTCAGTGTATACAGGCAGTGTATACAGGATACTAAGTAGTCAGGAGCATGGAGAAGCCAAGCAGGGTTAGCAGACTCAAGGAGAGTGGCTGTTCCCCAATGATTTAGCTTTAGAAACTAGAGAACAAAGCATCAGAATAGTACATTGCTTTAGGAAGTAATGCATATTACATACATGATGGACCCATGGCTTCAACCCAGAAGTGATGTGTTCTAACTTGTGAATGCAAATTAGTTTAAAAAAAAAACAGAATAAACTTTACTTTTGATTGTGTGTTCTCCTGTAGGAACACACACACAGAAAGAGAGTGAGAGAGAGAGAGAGAGAGAGGGAGAGGCAGAACGATAGAGACCAAGAGAACACACATCTATACTACTTCTGAACCGCAGAGGGTCTTCGGCTTTAGCCATAGTGATGAACACTAGATGTGATCTTGCATTCTTACCCTCCGCTGACAGTTTGCACACCTTGTGGGCAGAAGAACAGTGATGGTGAATAATTAATAATCAAAGGCTCAAAACACCAGCCAGTTCACACCTCCCTTCCTCACCATGTCACTACCGAGTGGAGTGATGCAACTGGAATTTTATTTAGATTATTCTTCACAAGAGACCGTGTAGTCATTTCTTCAAGTTTATACCATATGCTCAGATGCTCCGTGTTGATGTTCAGGTTACTCTTATACAGTAATTGCCTTCTGTGCATTTTAGTAATCCATTCTAGCTTACAGTTAGTATGTATGCAAAAAACTTTATAACTTTATTATTTATGGTCACAATTGGGACAATGTTGCAAATTCTTAAGCCATCCATCCAAAGAGAGTCTTACAGATTTGTTTCCAAAAGAATTAAAAAGAAACCAGAACACAAATAGTAATCATGTTTGATAATGAGTAGGGAAAGCTTGCATTGAGAAGCAGGAAACAGAAACAAGGTATTCTAGACTCTGGGTAAAAGAAAAGTGGCTTAAAACTTCATATGATGGTGAAAAGTGACAGAAGAAAAATCTTTTCAAAAGAAAATCGTTTAGAGGGGAACATTTTGAGCTTAGGCTAGACATTAGTTCAGGATGGCAGATATGCAACTTCAATTCTTCATTTCTTCCAAAGACTTCATATCCTTTGGCCGAGTAGGTAGGACTGACAGGCCAGTTACATGAACAGTTAAAAAAAAAAAAAACCTTTCCCTACATATGAAGAAGATGTGAATTAGTGAGCTCTGGGGTCCCAGGAGAATGAGAGATGTGAAACTGGTGACCTCAGCTGGCTCACCAACCTGCCATGTGAAGCAATGCCTTCTTAGAGTTTGAAGAAGACGCATCATCTGGGCTCTGTCTCAATCCAGCCCAGCAAACTCACACTCCTGGGAAAACAGGCTTGTTCCTCTAAGCCATTGAACTTTGGTATTTTTTTTTCTTTCGTTCAGACATATTGTGGAAAAAAATTAATTAATAATTATTTGGGAAAGAAATATTGATGGACAGAGGGAAGAAGAGGGAAGAGATAGAGTCAGGCCTCTTTCTGGTTGCTTTTGACAACATCTAGAGACAGCTAATGGGACAAACAGCTGGAAATCTCAATGGTGGAATACCTATCCTGGCTTGAAGAAACTTAATTACTGCTTGCTTGACCTGACTGACGGTGGCTGTTTTCAATAATCAGAACCAACACACATAGTTGGTGGTGACAGAATCATTGGTTTTGATTCACAAATACTATAGCTATTCTGAATTTGATTTTAAAGGTAAAGTTAGTATGGTCTGTGGACCGTGCAAACTCCTCTATTGTAAAGCCTAATTCCACTTGTTTCCCCCCCCTTAGGAATTCTGATAAAAAGATTTCAACAATCCTAATAATCAAGTGATTGACATATTTGTGGTTCTTTTCTCAAATCCCCTCACATTGCCTGATAGCCTTCCAATTCTTTCTTGCCAAGATTTCTTCCTCTCAAAATACTGGATTTAGATCACACAAGTTCTAGAACTTTTTGGTGAGATTATTAATGCTAAGACTTTGAATGATGCATCTCCACTGCGTCAGTGCCTTAGGGGAATCTAGCCACTTACTGGATAGAAAGGTTAGTTGGGTCAAAAAAATGTTCATATCATGTACAGGATTGACATAGAGTAGATGATTTATTTGTTTCCTAAATCAAGAATCTGTCCTCTGACCTGGATCTCAGAAGAACACATTTGTGCTAAGCAGGGTTATAAACTCAGGGCAGTTGCTAGACAGCCAAGTGGCAATGTCCTGTCATGTCACTTGGGCTGAACTGAAGATTTACATTTGGAAAACAACAGCTCGAATGTTATCTCAGCACGAGCAGTCAGTGCACAGGGTGCCTCTTTACTTACGTCATTTCACGTCAGCTGTGCCACAGTCCTCTGAGGTGCTAACTTTACTAATTTAGAGAAGTTACAGCAGTTCAGACAAAAGTCTCTCAAAAGTGGGATTTGGACATTACAACATTATCCCTTGGTCTTTGCATTTTGTTACCTTGCTAGGAAGTGTTAGTTGAAGGCATGATTTTGGATATTCTCTCGAAGACTATGAATGAATATCCTTTCTCTGCTCTTGTGAGCAAAAATTTACAACTAGAGAGTAATTTTAACCTTACTTTGCTCCAAGTTTCTTTCGGTGGAACGCCAAAAATTATTTCAATGGTTTGAACATACTAAGGGCTGACTCTTCTCTTTTCTCATTTACCCACTCTCTTGTGATTCCCTTCAAGGGTCAACCCTTGAAACCTCCCATTGGTTTGAGGTTATGCTGGAAACCGAGGGAAAGGTACATAGGAAGAAGCACAAAAGCTATTGTGACCTCCATCCAAATGAGCACCTTACTCCAATGGGTTTCATCATAAATTCTGATTAAAAACAATAAATCTCACATGTTTTATTTCAATGATTTCTTCTTTCTGAAAATAAGAAACCATTCATCAGAGGCTACCTGAGACTCAAAACTATAAATCACTGTCTTGGTCAGGTCAAGGGTCTGAAGAGAGCCAATGCCAATAGTTTTCACATGACAAACTGCTTAGGTTCTATGGATGGGATGAATCACATTTTAGGCTATTTAAAATGACTATGAGAAAAGCACTGCTCTAGTCTGTTTAAAGGCACTGGGGAGCCATTTACCCAAGGTAAATGCCACGAAAGAGATATTCTTATGAAAACTTAACTGAGAGGTGGGCTATGTCCTGGTGACAGATGGCCTCCGGGAATAGTTATGAGGGAGAGTGTGGGACCAGGACAAGTATTATGAGACACCAGTGGGGGAAGAAAGCAGAGTTTGCCTACATGTGAAATATTCTGAAAGCAATAATGGAAGTGGAATGAGAGGGACAAAGAACAAATGCTTTGAAGAAAAGTCGTTCTCACCATAAAAAGCCATAGAATGCATTCACATCTGGTTTAGCAGAAAATGCACTAATCTTGGCTATCCTTGAAAATATACTGACAATTTGGACACATTACTTAAAGCTACGTAATACTAGAGAGTACTGGCTTTTGAGTCTTGGCCCTTCACTTGTGATGTAAATGACCTTGGAACCGTTTCCTCTATGACTCACTATTTGCAAAATGGAAGGCATGAACCAGCTAGAGAAACGCAAAGCTTGTATGGCTGAGGCCAGGAGCCTGTTATGACCAATAGAACTTGAAATATGATGTTCACACCACAGGTTTCAAGAACTCAAACATTTGATTAGCACTAGAAAGATATAGATGATAGTTTCTATCACAGAGCTAAAAGCATCATGGGTAATTAAAGAGCAGGCCAATCAGTTCATGTCAGAGACAGTCCCTGTTCCTATTACAATGGAACCCATTTGGACACTAAACTGCCATGGGCTACATCTGTGCAAGGGTCTTAGGTTATCTCCATGGATAGTCCTTGGTTGGAATAGCAGTCTCAGGAAAGACCCCTGTGCTCAGATTTTTTGGTTCTGTTGCTCTCCTTGTAGAGTTCATTACCAGGCCACAGAAGAAGGACTCCTTTTGCCTGGGAATTAAGACTGACAACCAACAACGTGGACCCCATAAAACAAAAAGCTTCTGTATGGCTACGGAAACAATCAGTTAAGCGCAGAAGAAGTTGGCAGAAGGAAAGAAAATCTTTGCCAGTTATATAAATGACAGAGGATTAATATCGAGGATAACAAGGAACACAGAAAACGAAGAGTCAAGGAAACAAATGATTTTGTGCTAATGATCTGCATAGACAGAGTTCTCAACAGAAGAACTAAACACAACTAAGAGGCACCTCAAGAAGTGTTCATCAGCAGCATTACCAGGCCACAGAAGAAGACAACACAGCTACTCCTGATGAGACCTAATTGACTAGGATCAGAAGGAAGGATCAGTGGACTTGGGGAGGGACATGCATGCAAAGGGTGGAGGAAGGGAGAGATTGGGACGGGAGGAGGGAGGGAACCACAGAGGAGATACAAAGTGAATAAAGTGTAATTAATAAAGAATAAAAAAAGCATCATGGGAATTCATGGAGTGCCAGCACAGAATTTTGGCATGTGTGGTGCTGAGGGACTAGCAACTCCATACTACGGGTGGGTAGTGAGAGAGAATGCCTTGAGCTGGGGAGATGACTTGGTGGGCAAAGCGCTGGAGTGCAAGCATGAGAACCCACGTTTAGGTCTCTGGCACCCAAACAGATTGCTGTGTGGGTGTGAGGTGTGCAGGTGATTGCAGGCCCGGGGAGGTGGAGGGAGGAGGATCCCAGGGGCTGGCAGGCCAGATGATCTTGTTGAACTGAGGAGCTGCAGGGTCAGTAAGAGACTCTGTCTAATAAAATAAGGTGGAGCATGATAGAGAAAAACATTGACGTTGATGGGCCTTTGTATGTGCATGCGCGCGCACACGCACACACACATTCCCCCTTCTTCCTCCTCTTTTTTTTCTTCATCTCCCACCTCTTAAAGCTCTGCTTTGTGTGTGTGTGCATTTTTCTGTCTTCCAAAAGTTTAAAAAAAAGAAGGAACACCTTTGTGAATTACTTTTATTTCTCAATCAAATTTAGGCTACAGGTATAATTTTTAGGTAGATTTAAAATATTTTATGGTATTATTTTCATTACATTTATCATGTGCATGTGTGTGAGCATGCATGCATGAGAGGATGAGAGGGGAGAGAGAGAGAGAGAAGAGAGAGAAAGAGAGAATGCATGCCAGGGCAACGGATTGAGGGGGTGGAGGTCAGAGAACACCTTGCCAGGAGTCAGTTTTCTCCTCCTACTGTATGAGTTTCAAGGACTGAAGTCAGGTTCTCAGGTTTGGCTGAGCCATCTCACAGCCCCTTGAGCTATAAGTGGCAGAGTGACCCCATGGGTTCAAATCTTGTCTTCGCTTGTGTGACCCTTTCCAGCCGCAGATCTCCATCCACAGAATGGGAATAAAAGCATCCTGCAATTTGCTTTTGGACAACAGAATGACTTATGACAAATACTTAGTGGTTTGTAGTCCTCTGGCACACATAGCTATTGTTACTTAAAAGGTCACAGCTCCTTTAGAGTGGAAACGAACCTCATGAATCTTTGTCATCTTCATTGTGTTTAGCACAATGCCTGTCCTATATTACATATAATAAATCTTCATTCAATAGATGAATAGCTAAGAAGTCTTGTTTAATGTTCTTGTCTTTGGCTCTAATTGCCATCATATGAGCTTTTGTTTGATTTATGAGATTTTTTTTTCCCTCCTAAGGACCAGCTGAGTACAACCTTTAACCTCAGAGCATATCTCCAAGAGAGAAAAGCCACAATAGGCATAAATCGGCTGTCATGGGTGTGTAGCTGTTAATGACATATTCCGATGACACTTAAACATTGGACATACTTTTGGTCTGGAACTCAGACATCCACTCATTTCTCAACACTATTCAGTCTGACAAGTCACATTGAGAAAGTTAGTTATGTCTTTGAACTTAATTTCCTCATTCATAAATAATCACCTGTCCCAGCACTGTGAAGATTAGACAGGACAGCATTTGTCTAGTGCTTGTTGTACAACAGGCAAGGCAGACTTTGAAAAGGAGTGTATGAAGCCAGAGCTCAAACTGCTGATATCACATTTCAAAAAGGATTTGTAGCTCACTGAAGAAAGGAGGCATATCTTATTCAGAACTACTTTGCATATAACTTGGTACCTAGCACAAGGCAGGTCAAAGAGGAACTGGGTAATCAACATGTGTGGACTGAATTGCTTCCAACTGTTACTCATACACTGAGTGAATCAAGAACATTTCTCCAGGAAAACATGACTTTGCGTACTAGGAAACTCAATTAATGAATTCACAAAAATAAGGCAGGCCAAAGAAACTCCTCTGCTTCATATTGTTTGAGCAATTGTCAAGAAAGAAAAAAAGGAAAGGAGAAAGGAAGGAAGGAAGAAAGAAAGACACAAATATAATATTCCATTTTAAAAAGGTTGTCAGCATATTGAACTGGTCTTGAGGCAAGTTATGGAGGGCCCAAATCAAATCAAAATGGTTCCATGAGTAGGTTCACTCTTAGACCCATATATTTTGAAGCATATATCAGTGATTATGTATCCAGCAGTTCAATAATGTAAATCCAGGTTCTTTCTGTTTTTCTGACCTGACAACAGTGTCAGCTTCATCTTGCATGTCAGTGACTCTGGTGAAAAGTAGGCTCCATGTTTTTCACTCCAATTTAGAAAGAGAATGTGTAAGAGGAATGTCATTCCAAGTGTTGAACATATTTTTACCAATATAATGTGCCCATCCCTTAACCAGTCTTTGCCATCAGTGAAACACTACGCAAGGATAGGCTTAGGCAAAGGGTCCGGGCAAGGAATGGGTATAGGGTGTACACTTGGGGACCAATTATTCACATTTCATTGTTTTTACATGGGGGTGGGAGAGTCACATGGAGAAAGCATGATGGGAAGTAGTCACCTGTCTCTGGCTATGTAGATGTTTTTGACTCTATGCTACAGCTGGATCAATTAGTAGCTGATAAAATAGTTTAATAATTAAGAAATTATATATATATATATATATATATATATATATATATATATATATCATCCTTCAGGCATCTTTCCTTCATTCCATCAGCCTGGATTAGGTTAGGTAAACCTGCTGTTATTCACAGATGCACAGATATACATTATTTCACATAAATCATCACATGAACTTTACTATTTATGTGACCATTTTACCATCAACTTACAAAGATTTTGAAACCAGGAGATGTCTTTTACTCCTCTGTCTACCCTTCAAGCATATCCCAGAACCTGGCATTATCATAAGCTTAGAGCTCAATTTTCAAAATATTTAGCTAGTGAACAAACTAAAGAGTGGGCTTCAAGATGGAAGATTCCAAATCCTAATTTGTGAAAAAGAAACTTCCTAAGTGTATGTAAATGTATTGTGAAATTTGTAGTGTTTATCACATAACTGTAAAAAAAAACCAGCATGAAGGATTAAAGTAAAGATTCTTCTTCATTCTGGAATACAGTGATTTTCTGAGTTTACTAATTCTGATTCCATTGTATACTTTATGATGTTGCCCAGATGTCTTCCATGCAGAAGTTAAGGCATGCTGGGGGACAAGAAGGTTCTGGTTTGGTTCACAAGAATTTGAGCCTCCTTTGCAGAGGCATAAGCCCTACAAAGGAAGCATATTTGTTCCTCTGGCCAGCCATGATGACTAGTCCTTGCTGATTGTGATCTGGCATGAACTTGGCATTCTCTGTCTGCCTATGGCTTAGATGCCCAGATAACAAGAAACATAACTTAAGGAAGTTTCACGAGACAGTATTCTAAAAGGGAAGTGGGTTGGGGGACTTCTTACAAGCTTGAGCAATCAAGTGATCTTCAAGGAGAATAAATAAAAACAGAAGTCAATACGGAAGATGCTCAGTGTTTACCTAGTGTTGAGCACTGGGCAGGCTCTCTGGCTAAGAGGTAATGTATACTTGGAGATAAGATTTCTGGCTACATTAAAGTTTAGAGTTTGGTTACCATATTTGTTGAGCACCTGTGTATACATATACACACAGAAAGATAGTACAAAGCAGCATCCAAAGAAGTAAGGGGTGTGCGGGAGAAAACAGAACATCCAAGAATGCCCCACATACAGTACTCCCCTCCATTCATCCTTCTAAGCTGGAGTGACTTACTCAATAGGCTCTGCTTCTGGCACTGATGCTATTCATTCTCTTAGAACTGACTTTCTTGGGTCTGTGGCCTCCCTAATTATTCCGTGCAACTTCAGTGCTGACTTTTGGAGTCATATTTTAACACCATATTCATAGATATAAAAGTCACACACTTCTCTTTTTATGCTTATTCATATTTATTTCTGTACATTACATAATACTTTATTTTATTTTTTAATAATTGTGTACCTATATAGAGTATATTGTGATCATATCCCTACCCAATTACCCTTTATTTCCTCTACTGTTTACTTCCTTCTTACTAACCAATCTCCCTTCCAACTCCCACATCTTGTCTTTTTTTTCTTTGCAGATATCCATAAATGCTGTGAATTGGTAGTTGGGGTGACGTGCTATACCCAGAAGGTTGCTTCATGGTGCTTCTCTCCAACCTCTGGCTTTTAACAATCTCCTTCCTCTCTTTGATGTTTCCTGGACCTTGAAGGGGGTGATACAGACTGAGCACTCAGCACTCACGCCTTCTTTGAGTCTGCATTTCCTGTTGTCCTCTACGAAAAGAAGCTTTCCAGAGCTACCCCGACAAGCGCCACAGCTTATGAGCATATTCTTAGTCTGATTTGTTCATTTTTATTTTATAGTATTCTCTTTATTATTATTATTATTTAGATGCCTGTTTTTGTTTCCAACAAGAAACAGAAAGAGTGTGGCTCTGGAAGGGAGGAGAGGTGAGGAGGAACTGGAAAGAGTGAGGGGGTCCATAATTGCAATAGAGTTTATGAAAAAAATTATCTTTAATAAAACGTGTAAATGTATGCCCAGTTACCAAACATCAATCGTACATTCTCCTCTAAAGCCTGTGATCTCTCCAGCAGTAGGCTCAGTATCAGATATATACTCTCTCTCATCCAGTAAGAAAACGGTTGGCCACCCCCCACCAAACAGTCTTGCAACTATTGCATGTGTGGGAAGATCTTCCTGGAAGGTCAGAATTGTAGCACACAGCGTCAACAGTTGAGACCATTGGTGACTTTCATCTCAGTGCCTCGCCTGGCACCTTCTGGCACTATGAGTGAGAGCTTGCCAGCAGGGAAGATACTTCCAATTTAATTCCTGCTTGATTTCTCAGTTCTTGTATCCGAGGTATATGGTGTGTTCAGCAAGACGGTCTTCACATGAAGTTCTGGTGGGCACCCAAGAGCAATAGCAGTCCTTGTAGTATTCTGGGAGCCTCTGGGGACTCTGTGGTCAGCAATAGAGAGAGACATTCCACTCTTGGGATTGGGGTTTTCTGTTAAAACTGTTGACTTCTGAGGGCAGATCTGTCAACCCATGCAAGAAACCGCTACCAAAAAAAAATTTTTTTAAAGAAATTGTGTATTTTAGTTAGTATGTAATAGCATTCAATATTTTTCTTCCACACATACTTAATCTTGGTTGACCCTCCCCATGACCTACATCTTTCCCCCATTCCTTGGCGCCATCCTGCTTTAAACCTTGCTGTCCCTAATATCTTGAGAACTGCTTTCAAATCATACTTTCACACATTATCTTACTCTTATCACACTAACATGAGCGTCAATGGCACACATGTACGAATTTCTTCTTTGTTTTCACTGACTTGCAAGGTTTCCCATATACCATTTCTAGAATCTTACATATATATGTAAATACATAGGGAAAAAAGATTGAGAAATAGATATAAATCCGTTTGCTCTGGAAAGGAAGGCATTAAGACCTTTATATTTTATTCTATATTTCCTGTGTTATTGTATTAAACAACAAAGCAATACTTTGGTAAACCTCTACCTCTAAAATCTCTAAAAAGAGAAAATGATATTTTCTCTTCTGAGGCAGGCAATTACAGGGAATTCTTAGGAGCCTGAAACTCTATTTGGATACTGTTATGTACCTCCTTCTCTTCTAATAATACACTTGGCAGCCTAATGCTTTCCCTGCATCAGGGCGCACACACACTCCACCCTGAACAGTAAGATGAGTTTCTCTTTTTCTAGCACCAAACAGACTTAGACAGTTTCTACTCAAATATATCGCCAATGTATCCAAGCATGAAAAAAATGGACAGAAAGATCAGGCCTGAATTGGTTACGGTGCGTGCACAGTAGTGCAAAATTATGTTCTTGAGTAAAATTTTATGGAGAATTCCCCATTCACTATTTTATACATAATTAGACATGCATATGACTAAAATATGATACATTATGAGAAGGATGCACAATAGGAAAATGATTATATTACCTAACCTATCTATCAAAATAGAATCATGACCAGAGAGATGGCTCATCAGGTCAAGGGTGCTGGCCACCAAACATGATGACTAGAGTTTAATCTTCATCCCACATGGTAGGAGAGGACAAAATCTCCCAAGCAGTCCCCTCATCTCCACATCCAGGCCACTGCAAGCACACACCTCAGTAAATAAGTAAGAGAATTTAAAATAACAGACAGAGAGCCACTCTCACTATCCCTGCTAGGAACCAACTTCCTTCTCTTGAATTTATTAAAAAGAAGCCCCAAGCAGCAGTCAGGACGCTTGACTATTCATGAAGCCTGCTGTCAGTTTTAACAGTGTACTACTTTTTAATATGTACTGTTGCTTCTCCTTAAATAAAGCTATTTTTTTTCTTTCTGTAAATTTGTGTGAACGCTTCTTTTTCAGTTCTTTGGATAAGACAGCCAAGAATGTGGAAACACCTGGCTTAGATCCCGGGAAGCAGTAACACTCTGCAATTGCTAGTGAAAGGCTTTTCTGACAACCAAATTTCTGTTGCTGTGAACAAAGTCTAAGACAAAAAAAAAAAAAAAAAAACTTGAAAGGAAGAAATTTCATTTTGGGTCACAGTTTTCAAGGTTTGTTTAAATAAGTTTTTTTTTAAATATTTTTCTTTGAGAATTTCATACATGTATACAATGCATTTGGATCATAGTCATCCCCCAACTCTTACTGGATAACCCTCCCTCACATTTCCTCCCAGTTTCATGTACTCTTTATCCTTTTTTATAACTCACTGACTGTAAATAGTGTTGGTCTAATACATAGTAATACAAGGCCATCCACTAGAGCATGGTCAACCTACCATGGACCAAATGCTTAAGGGAAACTGACTCTCTTCTCACAGCCATTGGTTGTTAATAGCACCTCAGCTAAGGATGAGGGCATAAGTGATGCTCCCGCATCCAGGCTGGAATGTTGCCCAGCTTGGCCTTGATCAGGTCTTCTGCAGGCAGCCACAGCTACTGTGCGTTCCTGATGTAATTATCCTGTCATGTCCAGAAGACACTGATCAGGTTTGCCTTAGTTCTCTCTGACCTCTGGGTCTTAAAATCTTTCTTCCCACTCCCTGAGGCTTGAAGGGATTATATACACATAATATATATATATATACACACACACATATATATATATATGTGTATGTATATATATATATATATACATACATACATATATACATATAGGTATACATATTGCATGTATATGTATATTCACAAAGTGTTGCAATAGGTTGGAATCTAAGTTAGATGTTTTCATGTTCTTGGCCTCTTGTTCAAAGAAATGAAAAACAGACATTTGCACACACACACACACACACACACACACATGTAGCCTGCTTCCAGGTTTGAGTTCTTGACTTCCTTTGATGATTAACAGTGCCCTTTCTAACTCAGTTTTGGTCATGGTATTTCGGCGCAGCAATAGAAACCCTAACTAAGACATAACTGTACTAATCTATGGGTGTAGAGGTACATATTTTTAATTAAAGTATAATTGGATGACTTCCCTCCTTTCTTTTTTGACTCTCCAATTCTGTTATGTTCCTCCCTTTTAGCTCCTCCTATCCCTCCCGGACTTCCAAACTCATGACCTCTTTTTCTCTGCTTATTATTGTTATATAAATATATAGACATCTATAAACATAAATATGTAAATCCAACATGCTGAGTCTGTTTAGTGCTGCATGAGTGTTTATGGTTTCAGGGCTGACCCCTTTGTTCTGGATAACCATCCCTGGGAAAACTAATTTTCCTTCTCTCAGTCTTCATCAGTTACCTGGGGTTCTTTGTCTAGAGCGAGGTCCAGAGAGATTCCCACCTTACATGTTATATACTCCTATATGTTCGTGCCACACTGTCACTTGTGGCATATCCAGACAGGTCTGTTGCTGTTGTAGTTCTCAGGGTTCTCAGCTGGGTAAAGCTAAGGATGACTTTTCTCTCTCAGCAGCCTGCACAGTACCTTCTGTTACTATGAAAGCTGCCCAGCAAAGAGAAGGCTTCTATTTCCATAACGGCTTGCTTTCTCCAAGGCTTGTGACCAGTTGTGTAGTATTCAGCAATAACATCTGTCTTAGTCACGGTCTTGTTGCCATGAAGAGACCAAGGCAACTATTGTAGAGCAAGAATTTAGCTGGGGGCTGGCTTACAGTTTCAGAGGTTTATTCCATCATCATCATGGTGGGGACCATGGCAGCATGCACAGTGCTGGAGCAGTAGCAGAGAGCTACATCCTGATCTATAGGCAGAAAGAGAGACTGTGAGCTTCGCATGGGCTTTTAAAACCTCAAGGCCCAGCCCCAGTGACACACTCCCTCTAATAAGGCCACACTTCTTTTATTTTTAATGTTTACCTTTTTTCTTCACAGTTTATTCATTATATATACTGATTGAAGCCCCCTCCCTCGGCTCCTCCCAGTCTCCTCTCCCTCTTTCTTCCCTCTTAGCACCTTCCTCTAATCCACTGAAAGGGGGAGTTCTCCACTATTGCCATCTGCCCATAGCTTATTAATTCTGCCTGTCAGGACTTCCTGGATCCTACAGAGGAAAGCCACGCTGCTTTTTCTTTTTAAAATTAATTACACTTTATTCACTTTGTATCCCAGGTGTAACCCCCTCCCTCATCCCCTTCCAGTCCCACCTTCCCTCCTTCATCTCCTCCCATGTCCCTCCCCTTCCCTCTGACCCTAGCCTATCAGGACTGGCTGCATTGTCTTCCTCTGTGGCCTAGTAAGGCTGCTCCCCACTCAGGGGGAGATGATCAAAGAGCCTGCCACTGAGTTCATGTCAGAGATAGTCCCTGTTCCCCTTACTAGGAAAACCACTTGGACACTGAGCTGCCATGGGCTACATCTGTGCAGGGGTTCTAGCTTATCTCCATGCATGGTCCTTGGTTGGAATTTCAGTCTCAGAAAAGACTCCTGTGTCCAGATTTTTTGGTTCTGTTGCTCTCCTTATGGAGCTTCTATCCTCCCCACCCCCCGGTCTTTCTATCTCTTCCTTATTTCATAACATTCCCTGCACTCTGCCCAAAGTTAAGCTATGAGTCTCTTTGATACCCTGCTGGGTAGAGTCTTTCAGAGGCCCTCTGTGGTAGACTCCTGTCTTGTTCCTTGTTTTTTCCCTCCTCTGATGTCCATCCCATTTGACTTTCTGAATGAGGATTGAACATCTTACCAGGGCCCTCCTCCCTGCTTAGCTTCTTTAGGTGTACAGATTTTAGTATGATCAGCCTATATTATATGTCTAATATCCACTTATAAGTGAATATATATCATGTGTGTCTTTCTGCTTTGGGGATACCTCACTCAGGATGATCTTTTCTAGTTCCCACCATTTGCCTGCAAATTTCATGATGTCCTTGTTTTTAATTGCTGAGTAGTATTCCATTGTGAAAATGCACCACAATTTCTGTATCCATTCCTTCATTGAGGGACATCTGGGTTGTTTCTAGATTCTGGCTATTACGAATAAAGCTGCTATGAACAAATGTAAAGGACATTGAGCAAATGTCTTTGTTGTATACTTGAACACCTTTTGGATATATGCCCAGGAGTGATATAGCTGGATCTTGAGACTTCACCTTATACCCATCAGAATGGCAAAGATCAAAAACTCTAGTGACAACACATGCTGGAGAGGCTGTGGAGAAAGGCGAACCCTCCTCCATTGCTGGTGGGAATGTAAACTTGTACAGCCACTTTGGAAATCAATCTGGTTCTTTCTCAGGCCACACCTCTTAATCCTTCTCATTCTTTCAAATAGTGCCACTCCCTGATGACTAAGTATTTAAATATGTGAGCCTATAGGGGCCATTGCAATACTGTTCAAGATCAATGACTGTAGCCTGTGTTGTTTTGTTCGTTTCTAAAACTCTATCTTATATTTGGTATCTGGTATCAAACTTTCTATTTGGCAATGTATGGCTTCTGGGAAAAGCACAATCCTTCATATAGAAATAAAGTTTAAACTACTTTAATTTGTCTTTTGAGTTTTCTGCTAGGAAGTTTATCAAATACTAGGTTTCTATATGGCTTTAAAAAATATCCCTAGTGTTTTCTAATTCTCCCCTTTCTCATTTGAACCCCCTCCCCATTATTCTGTTTCCCCTTCCTATCAACAGTATTATACTGTCTCCTTTACTTAAGATCATTTTTCTTCTCTCAAGCAGCTCCTTTCTGGCTTTAGTGTGTGGTCAGTTGGCTGTATGATTTCGGTGCCTAGAGTGTGGCATACGAAGAAGCTGCTCACCCCAGGGCAGCTGAAAAGCAAACAAACCAGGGGCCATATTCCAGGATCCCTTTCAATGGCACACTCCCAATCACCCAGCTTCCCTTTCATGAGGCCCTACTTCATGGTTCTCAAACTTTCCATGCTGCGACCCATTAAAATAGTCCCTCATGTTGTGGTGACCCTAACCATTAAATTATTTTTGTTGCTACTTCATAATTGTAATCTTGCTATTGCTATGGATCATAATGTAAATATCTGCATTTTGCCATGGTCTTAGGTGACCCCTGTGAAAGGGTCGTTTGGTCTCCAAAGAGGTCATGACCAGCAGGTGAGAACATTCTGTCAATGTTTAGTCCATCACTCTTTCTGGTGACTAAGACTTTAACATATGGCCTTTGGGGGGACATTTAAGATCTAAAACTTAAAAGTTTTCTGATTCTGACTGAAAGCCAGCACCCCTATCCTAGGGGCATGGCACCTATGAAAGCATTTGAGGTTGGTGTTTAATAGCCCCCGCCATGCTGGAAGAATAAACACAGGCAAACACTGGTTGGCTTGTTCTCCTGCAGCCCAAAGGTAACTCTTTAACAATGGGGAAAGAAAGCAACTCTAGGCAGATGAATGCTCTCCTAGGCAGCGAGTAGACTGAGAGCAAAGGGATCTTCAAAGAACAGGCTCTGTGTGCTGTGAGCACAATAGGTTGGATTTTCTGTTCCCATTCTATTAGGGATAAATCTATGGACCCACAGAGGCACAGAACCTCCCCTGCCTTCAGTTTCCTTCCTCCTGAAAATGACTCTGGGAGATTTTCTTACCTGGTTCAATCAGATGCTGAAACTCACAGCCATTGGTCGAGGCATAGGTCATCTTGGGGAATAGTGGGAGGGAAGAGAAAAGCACTAGAAGTAACAGGAACTCCACAAGAAAAATAACAGAGCCAACTATCCAGGGCCCAGAGTGGTTTGCTGAGACTGAAGCATCAACCAAAGACTATGCATGAACTGGACCTAGGATCCCTACAAAGATGTAGCAGATGGGCAGCTTAGGCGTCATGTGGGTTCTCTAGTAAGTGAAGTGGGGGCTGCACAGGACAAGGACTCACTTGCCAGCTTTTAGATCACTGCCTTGACAGGCCACAGAGGAAGAGGACATGTTAAGTCCTGATGAAACTTGATGAGCTGGAATGGATGGGAAAGGAGCTCCCCTCTTTTGAGAAAAGGAATGGGGAGAGAGAAGGTGGGACTGGGAGGGGAGGGGAAAGGGACTACAAGGATGTAAGCAAATAAAATAAATAAATGAGAAAAATATTTATAAAACATATTTAAAGTAAAAAAGAAAATGACTGGATTATCTAAAAGCAGAGAGTTATTAAGGATTCTCAACATTTTACCTTGACAAGGAAGAATGAAATTGAAAAAAGCCAACAAAGCAAACAAACAAAAAATCAGCAAAACCAGAAAACTCTCACCAAACGCAATTGTCAATCATGAACAAAATAAAGAACATGTTAATACTAAAAATATCAGGAGATAACCTCATAAACAAAAATAATTATCTGAAGGTCAAACCTTTGCCTTTGTCTCTTTCCTCCACAGGCAAGCATAAATTTTGACATGAACTTGATTTGGGTCCTTAAGAAGTTGGCCTGTTAGTATGACCTGGAGAGGACAGGAGCTCCACAAGGACCAAATATATCTGGGCACAGGGGTCTTTGTGAAACTGTTTATCCAAGCAAGGACTATGTATGGATATAACCTAGAACCCCTGCTTGAATGTAGCCCATGGTAGCTCAGTATCCAAGTGGGTTCCCTAGTAAGGAGAACAGGGACTATTTCTGACATGAGCTCAATGGCTGGCTCTTTGACCTCCCTGCACACACACATGAGGGAGGAGCAGCCTTGCTAGGCCACAAAGGAGAACTTTGCAGCTAGTCCTGAAGATACCTGATGAGCTAGGGTCAGATGAAAGGGAAGGAGGTCCTCCCCTATCAGTGGACTTGGAAAGGGTTAGGGAGAAGATGAGGGAGGGAGGGTAGGAATGGGAGGAAATGAGGGAGCAGGATACAGCTGGGATACAAAGTTAATAAACTATAACTAATATTAAAAACATAAAAATATTAAAAAAAGAAATAGGGAAGGGGAGTGGGGGAGGGAAGGGAGGGACAATGGGACCAAGAGGAGATGAGGGAAGGGGCTACATTTGGGATGTAAAGTGAATAAATTATAAAAAAACAAAGTTAAATTAAAAAATAAAATGAATAATAATAATATTAATGAAGAAGTCGGCCTGTTTACATTACAGTCCTATTCCATGCTGCTAGTGTGCTAGGAGCCTTAGATTGACTTTAGCTTGCTGACCATTTATATGAGTGCTAACCCAGGGATGCAGAAGGGCAACTGTAATCCACATCAGAACAAGGAAATTCAGCACTGGCAGAGGCTGCAAGTCCATGAACGGGCAGTTCCAGTTTATTCTGACTGAGGAGATCCCATAGAGAACAAAGCAGACATAAGACTTGACTTCAAGGAACGTAGGTTCTAGCAAAGGGACCTGGATTATTAATAGATACGCAAGCAAACTATTACCCATCAGGTTGGCACAGATACAAACATAAAACTTCCGAAGGATGCCTGTGATAGAGGGAGGTGATCAACTATTGAAAGTGACTGTGATTGGAGGGGTGGTGGAGTGGTGTCTCCCTGAACATAGTGCAGAAGGAATAGGAGAGAGACATGATATCCACACATGAGGCAGGGACATTGCTGGCACAGAGAGTAACGTTCACACAGATCATATGAGTTCTATCCGTGGCTGAATTTCTCTGGTGAATGAGCCACAGGAAGACACTGTCCAGAGGAGCAGAGCGTCCTGGCTGAGATTTGTCCAGGGTTCTTCTGGGTTCTATACAGACTGATGCCATGGGTTAAGCAGAAGCAAGGAGTAGAGTTGGTACTATAATTCTAGTCTGGGAGGTGATGAAAAACATCCACAATAGAAGGAAGGAGGTATTTGGAAATAGATGCCCCTGTGCTGGAAATACACCCTGTCACTGTTTTGGGAGTTTAGGATACAAGAAGACAAATAACACATAATCCAATAGGAAAATGGATGAATTTGGAAAGATCTTTGCAAAATATACACATTTTATTAAACACATGAGATGCTTTTGTTTTTTTTACTCATTACTTAAACCTTCACCCCTATTTCTCACCAAACTAATGTTTTAAATTTTATGTTCCCTTAAAATTTCCCCTTATAATAATTTTAAAGTTACCATTGCCTATGGATATGCTGTGTGTTAGTTAGTATCTGCTGTTATGCTTTTATAACAAACATAATTCCAGTCTTTATGGTTTAAAGAAATTAATGTACAGATCTGGTGTGAATCAGCAGAGAAACTTTGATACTAGCTTTTTGTTGCTGTTTTGATAATTTCTAATCTTACCTTCTTTATTCTGGTTTCCTTTGCTTTGTCAACTCTAATTTTTTTAGGGGGATGCACTGAGCTTTATTGATGGTATTCAAGAGAATAGGGCTCCCTAGGCCCTTCCCGATATTCTGGGGGTCTAGGATGGAAACTGTGAGGGAGATGCTCAGTGTCAGGGACTGAGTTGGGACAGGGACTCCTCAGGAGCTGAGGGCCTCTCTCTTGCTCTTGTGTCCTTGCTGGGGTGGGTGTCCAGGGCTTCTTACTCCTTGGGGGCCATGTAGGCCATGAGGTCCACTACCCTGTTGCTGTAGCTGTATTCATTGTCATACCAGGAAATGAGTTTTACAAAGTTGTCATTGGGGACAATGCCAGCCTCAGCATCAAAGGTGGAAGAATGGGAGTCACTGTTGAAGTCGCAGGAGACAACCTAGTCCTCAGTGTAGCCCAGGATGCCCTTTAGTGGGCCCTCGGATGCCTGCTTCACCACCTTCTTGATGTCATCATACTTGGAAGGTTTCTGCAGTCGGCATGTCAGATCCATGACAGACACGTTGGGGTGGAAACAGGGAAGGCCATGCCAGTGAGCTTCCATTCATCTCTGGGATGACCTTGCCTACAGCCTTGGCAGCACCAGTGGATGCAGGGATGATGTTCTGGGCAGCCCCATCACATCTAAGCTTTCCAGAGGGGACATCCTCAGTCTTCTGGATAGCAGTGATGGCATGGACTGTGGTCATGAGTCCTTCCACGATGACAAAGTTGTCATGGATGACCTTGGCCAGGGGGGGCTAAGCAGTTGGTGGTGCAGGGAGCATTGCTGACAATCTTGAGCGAGTTGTCATACTTCTCATGGTTCATCACAAACATAGGGGCATCGGTGGAAGGGGCGGAGATGATAACTCTTTTGACCCCACCCTTCAAGTGGGCCCTGGCCTTCTCCATGGTGGTGAAGACACCAGTAGACTCCACAGCATACTCAGCACCAGCGTCGCACAATTTGATGTTGGCGGGATCTCGCTCCTGGAAGATGGCGATGGGCTTGCCCTTGATGGCAGGCTTCCCATTCTCAGCCTTGGACTTGTCATGGGTAGAGTCGTGCTGGAACACGTAGATTATGTAGTTGAGGTCGACGAAGGGGTCATTGATGGCAACAATCCCCACTTTGCCAGAGATGCAGGCAGCCCTGGTAATCAGGCGTCCAATTTGGCCAAATCTGTTCACTTGGACCTTCACCATAGTGTCTAAGGGACGAGGCTGGCCCTGCATGAAAAGATGCGGCTGTCTCTGGAACAGGGAGGAGCAGAGAGCCTCAACTGGAATTTTCATGAACTATATTTCTGAATGACTGACGTCACTCATATGATAGAACATACTGCCTTGGCATTTGCTACTCTGAATACACACATACCTTCTTCTTTAAATTGGTGGGATAATCTTTGTAGCTAGAACAATCAATTAAAAAAAAAGATCTTAAGAAAAAATATGTCTTAACCCACACATACACACAAAAGCACCAAATACTCCCTGTAGGCCTGTTCGGTTTTGACATGTCTGTGTCTTTATTTGTTCCCTTTTGTCATTGCATTTTGTCATTTTTGTTGTTTTGACCAGCCTTTTTTTAAATAACTATTCTTTGAAAATTCCATACATTCATACAATGCATTTTGACTATGTCCTCCCCATTACCTCCCTTTCAGAACTCCACAACACAGCTTCCTTCCAACCTCATGTCTTTGTTTTGTAAATTAATAACCCACTGAGTCCAGTTGCTGCTGCCCATATGGGCATGGGTGTGGGGCCATCCACTGGGGCGTGAGCAACCTGCCAGCAGCTGTACCTCCAGAGAAGTGGAATCCTTCCCCCTTCAGCAGCCATTGGCTGCCAACAGCTCAGCAGTCAGGGCTGGGTCCCCCAGGAGCTTGACCCTGTGCAGGTCTTATGCAAAAAGCCACAGCTGGGGTGAGTCTGTGTGTGAGTGCAGCATTGCACAGCTCTCCTCTCCCTGTCTGCTTCATTCTACTTGTTCTGTAATGCTCCCTGAGCCTTCTCTCTCTCTCTCTCTCTCTCTCTCTCTCTCTCTCTCTCTCTGTGGGGGGGGGCACGTGCGCATATGTATGTGTGTGTTTGGGGAGTGTGATATAGAGAGTTCTCATCTATGACCATTGACCATTGCCCACTGTAAAAATAAGGTTCTCTAGCAAGTATTATCCACTGTAAAAATAAGGTTCTGTGGCAAGATTAAGAGCAGCATGAATCTCTGGTCAGAAACATAAATGTTTAGAAGGTAGTTTAAATAGCCGTTTCTTTTAGACCTTTTCCGGTTTTTGATTTTCTGACTCATTCCCCACATACTATGTCTGTCTGGGTTTTCAATAAATATGGCAATGCCAGCAAGCAGTTAAAGCCCGGCCAAAAGTTAGCACCATTTGTTTGCCAGCAATAGGCCAGCAGTAGGAAGGCAGTAGCACCAGGTGCTTCACCTTGAGGCTAATGCATCAATTAGCAGCAAAGCGCCATCTGTGGAATAGTGAAAGGACTTCCGGTTCTTCAGGCACCTGCTTTACTAAGTGAGGTTCCCCAAAGGAAGTCATGTATGTGTGGTATAACAAGTTGATCTCACAGAAGGTTAAGATTACAACACTGGTTTCTCTTATTCCGGAGCTGCTGTACAATACAGTGACGCTAGCTCACAGCAAGGCACTGCGAGTTCCAAAGTAACTAGAGAGGATTTTAGCCTTCTCTTCACAAGGGGATGACAATGATCGGGGTTACTACAATATGCTGATTACCTTGTTCAGCCATTAAAATAATGTACATACGAGTCAAAGAATAACGTTGTACTTCCTCAACATGTACATAAGTTTATAAAATTGTAACGTAGGCAATAACCACAGGCTACGATAACAAGTCAGTTGAGAATAAAATCAAACTTGGTAAAGCGATGCCGAAACAGTTTTGGAGGCTGCTCTTCTCCCACTGGTGGATGAAGGCTCAAGCGCGCGGGAGCAATCGAGCAAATGCTGCGATAGAACACGGACCCTTTAAGGCCTGGGAGGGAAAAGCTTAGGTTTCAAACACAGACTTTCAGAGAACTAGGAAGTGGAATGGCCTTTCCTCTGCTTCCCAAGTAGCAGGGATGTTTTCCTTTTTGGTTCTTCCTCAGATGGCACTCAAACACTGCACCTACCAAAGGGGGCATACGTGTACCGTTAACAAATAAAGGCAGACTTGGAAATTACTGGGTTTTTTTGTCCAATAGGTGGCAGTGTTGTTCTGCAAATCTCTTTGGAAGCCGCCCAGCGGCTCTGCCATAACCATTGGTCTGGTTTTAGTTTCAGGTGCCTTCATTTTAATCCCACCTGTTTTTTTCCCAGAACGGGACGTGCGCTAGCGTCTTAGATATTATTTTTCAGAGTACTTCGTTTGTGAGAAGGCCTGCATGGTTGTTGAGTCAATTTCATACTAGTCACTACATTAACAAGTGATAAAAAACAATAAACTTTGTCCCTTTGATTTCTCTTGACAGCCTCTTTTCTGTTAGTTAGCAGTTGAACTATAATCCATTCCATCTGAGTTCATGAATCAATGAATTAATTCGCTTGTGCATTGAGACAGTGGCATTTACAGAACCTGGACTTCATGCTTTTTATACAAAGCTAGAGAGAGAAAGAGGGAGAGGGGGAGAAAGGAGAGCTAGAAAGAATGAGACCTCTTTTCCTAATTAAAATATCTAGTTATATTTGTGTGTGTATGTATGTGTGCCGCTATTATTAATCTAATTCCACACTCTTATTTTAGAAAGCCAATAGTTAAAAATAAAAGCTACAATCCAGCAATTTCATTACTGAACTGTGTATCCAAAGGCACTTAAAGTACGTAAGATGTCCCCTTACCTGAGTCCATCAGTAGAAGGATAGATTTAAGATGTGGTACACATACACAATGGAATACTACCCAGTCACAAAGGAATGAAATTCTTTCATATGTAAAACATGGATAAACTTACTCAATATTGTGAAATGAGATAAACCAGAAACTGAAGGACAAACATAACATGATCTCACAGTTGGAATATGAATAAAAGGCGATTTCATTAGATTATGGGCTTGAAGGTTGGCTGGCAGAAAAGCATGGGACAGGAGGGAAGAGGGGCAGGAATTAGCCAACTGCTACAAGGTTACAGGGAGACAATGTAAATTCCGCTGTTCTAACACACAGTTTGATAACTGTAGATTAGCAATGTGTTATAAACCTCAAATTAATTAGAAAAGGAGATTTTAGGGTCTCCTCACTACAAACACTAATTTGGTTATTATTATACAATGCATAAATGAATTACAAATCATGCCATGCCTCATAAATATTAACCACACAGAGACTAAATAAACATACCTAAAATACAGTAAAAATGTTGTACCTGAGATTTTAGCATGTGCTAGAATGTCTTCTGAGCATTTACCTGATTCTTGTAGCGATTCTATGGAGTAAGTGCTCTGTCCATTTCATCACTGAAGAAATGCAGCTCTTGAAGCAGCCATGACTAGCTCACTGGGGATTCGAGTCCTGCCCTGTGTCTGAGCGTACAGTAACAGCTGAAACCGACTAGGAACTCACCACGTACGTGTGTATGCCCTTTGTATACATTATGGCAATTAATTTTCCTGCTGACGCTTTGGACAAGGCATTAACTATTCTCTTTATGTTTCTTGTGTTTCCCATAGGAGCTTAACTGTCTTTCTTGAGAAATTCTAAATCTATTCACCTCTCAACTCCTTGAATATAAGCATCCAGATTTGTGCAAACACAAATTTATTAACTTAATGCCAAGTAACCTCTAGAGTGCCGATAATTTGCTTTCATGAATGTATAGTATAACTTTTTTCATGAAGTATGCAAGGTACATTCATCCAGAATTTTGAAAAACGTCAGAAATATGCATTTAAAAATCTTTCTCTTCAGAAAAATACTTCAGCATGGAACAAGTAATTAAATGACTAACTGGAGATTAATTAAATTTTGTTCATTTTGATTTGTCAACACACCAAGCCTTTAAGTGGGGGAAATATACTTCTTTTAAAATAGCGAAACACACACACACACACAAACTTTTCACAGCAAACTTTAAAAAGCCAGTATTTGTCTGTCTGCAATAGAACAAAAGAGAAAAATCATCAGCTCTGGCCATCTACAATTTTCCATGGCTATAATTTTCTGTGAAAAACTGTGGAAAATTTTAATGCAGAAAAAAAAATGAGGGAGATGAGATTGAGTGTGAGAGACAAAATTTTTAAAAAATAAAAGAAACATTGGGCTATGTTTTATTGATTTCTAACCATGGTGTATGTTAGCAAGGGCAAGAAAATATCGAGATCCTTGACAGCTCATTTCATAAACACAAAGTATGTTCCTCATTGCTGGGGAATGGGATATTGTGGCTGGTGTTTGCCACGGGTACTTGTAAACTCCATACAGCTGAGTCCAGAATTCCTAATTAGGCATCTGGCCTTGTACATGGAGGCTGGATTTTTTTTTAAGGGAAGTGACTAAATATTGTAAATATGTATTTAAATTTTTGCTAAAATGCTAGAAAAATATTATTGCTCTCTGTCGCAATTTAGACAAATAATATGTTGCTAGAATTCTGACGCTTACTTATCTGGAATTGATCTAATAGCTAAATGTTTGTTCAAACCTCAAATCAGAGTTCAAATTATAGAAAAAATTCTTGTGCTCCCATGCTAATTTTCAAAGGGCTGAGAGGCAATTCTTTTAAAATAATTGTTGGATTTACAAAAGGAAAAATACATGTCTCTCTAGATAGTTTAAAGGAGGTGTTGGTGTGTGTTTGTTATGTGTTATTAATCAGGCTCAATTACCAGTGAAACACAGACTTCCGAGTGTAAAGCTTACAGACTTTGTCTTGGTGGTTTTCAACTTCCTCTGTTCTCTGAAGATACCTAAAACCATGTCTATCTTGCTACAGACCGTTATGATCACCCTACAGAAGTTTCTAAATACTTTCTAAAACAAGTTATATTTTTCCACAGCAATGTGGGATTAGAAAGGGGAGATTTAGAGTGGGCGTTTTCACCATGGTCATCTGAAAGACAAAAATGCCAGCACCCCAAGTTAGCTACATTTGGGACTTGCACACTTGCACAGTTCTGGAAGGCATCTGGGTAACTTGTATTAGACAAAAGAAAACATTTTTAAAGTATGTATTCTTTTTGACTCTGCAATTTTACTCGTCCGTTTATATTAAGGAAACCAATGGATATTTTTACAAGGATATATAGATATTCATCACCTTGTTGTTTATAGTAATGAAATGGAATTAAAAATAACCCAGTGCCTATCAACCACGGATTGATTAAATAAATGGCTATCCGTCTGGAAAGCTGGATACCATACAGTCACTCAGGAGAAGATATTTATTCACTTAGAGAATGTCCATGATGTATTGTTAAGTGACAGGAAGAGGATTTCAGACATCGATGCCTGTGGAAAGAAACGTGAATTTAGGTATGCATGCATAAGGACTAGATATGAGGACTGGTCTGCCTAACTTAAATTAACCATAGTCTCATACAGATTGCTTATTTTATTAATAATTACTTATTAAACTCTCTGACTATATTTATTTACTTAGAAATATAAGACACATTATTTTACACATATGTGTCAAAAGAAAAACCAAAAGAGCTCCTTAAATAATAACTATACTCTGGTCACCTAACCTTTCCAACTATGCCTTCATTTTTATCAGGACTGAGTCACAGGAGCCACTATACTCTGTGCTATTTTATTTGATTTCTTTTTCATCCTGGCATTTTCTTCCTCCTATCAACTCTTCTCCTTTCCTCCCTTCTCACCATCTGGATTTTATTGTCTCTTTCTTTTTCTTCTCTTTTCTAAGGCCTTTCAACCATCCTTGATTTTCTTCTATGACCCCTACCTTGCTGCAGGATTTCTTGGCTCCTCCTCTCTACAAGCAAAAGCATACCTAACTTCCCTGTAACATCGACCTGTACAAGAACATTCTACTAAACATGGTTTTATTCCTCACTATCACAGAAGGGTTTTTTTTCCTGGATAAATGGCTAATGAACTCATAACTGAAAAGTCCAGAACCTCACATTTTAAAAACTTATTTTTTATGCATTTTCCCCTGCTCTCTTTCCCAATATGCATAAAGTGTAATATATACTCATGGCTAAGAGTCTGGTTTGTGGAGTTGATCCTGCTTGTGTTCAAATCTTATCTTTACCCCTACCTACAGTAGCCAATATTTGGAACCAGTCTCAAAACCCATATGCAGATAAATGGATTAAAAAAATTGATGTGCACACAAATGCAGGCATATGCACAATAGAGTTTTAGTCAACTGTGAAGAATGAAATTATGTTACTTGAAGAAAATAGAAAGAATTTCAAAATTACTATCTTAAGTAATAAAAAATTAATATCTTAAGTAAGCCAGACTTTAGCTAAGTACTTAGACACTAATAGACACTAAATTTCAAACATTGCATATTGCATGTGGGGGTCATGTGAAAGTAGAAGAAGTGCTATGTGTGGGGGGGATAGAGAAGAGAGAGAAGACAAAATATTATATAAAACCAGCAGGAGGATTCCTGGGGAAAGGAGAGGTACCAGCAGAATGAGACAATGGAGGAAAATGTGGGGTAAACTTGAGGGGAATCCAGTGATATATGCATATTTAAAATGTCATAACGAAGCCCACTACTCTGCATTCTAGGTAAAACTCTGGAAGTAAAAAAGAAATAATTCAAGGTAAATCTTAGAATAGCATTAAGCATATAGCAGACATCCAATAGCAATTTTAGTTATTATAGTCTATCCAGACATACCTTAATTTGCTTATATAGTCACTTTTTCTGACATATAAATTAGGCCTGTACTTTCGTACCATAAAGAAAGCTGTCCCAGACATTTAGCACAAATGAAAGGTTTTGTGTTTTAGATTACCAGGTTTAATTTTTACATATAATCCACTAAGAATAAGTTCTCAGAATTAAGGTGTGAGGGTTAAATACGAGAAAAGTCCTGTCTCCAAAGCTCATTTCTTACATGACAGCTTATATCTGAATGGGCATCCTCAGCACAAAGCTGGCTGGCATCACATTGCTTCCATGATCGGGGCCCTTTCAGCTGTAAAACTGGACTTGTGTTTATTTCAATAAGCATGTCCTTGTCCTTTTATGATTGGTTTTCTAAGTGATTACCTATACATTAATCTTCATCTTTCAAAATAAACCCCTCCTTAGTATCCAGAAATAAACCATCAGTACTCCAGCCATCCCTGCTTAACTGTCACACAAACCAAGTTTCTCGGGGAAAAAAATTCTTGGAGTCATCAACCAGTCTTCACTCTTACCCTTTTCTTCTTTTAAAATCCAATCCATCATCAGTTATCCCCCCCCCCTTAACAACATCTGAACTATGATTTATTCAAAGCCAACACATGCTACAAAGAGGCAGGGATAGGTTTCTCTTGCTCCTGTGTTCTACATCTCTATTATGGTGAGGACTATTTGATGTATATATTTGCCAAAAACCATTGAGGGTTAGGGATTCAACTCAAAAGCAGAGAAAACTGAGTTTGAGCTCCAGTACCGAAAGGCAAAATCAAAATTGGAACTTTATTCTCAGGTTAATTTCCTACATGTAACTTGTACCAGATAAAGCCCACTTACTTATTTTTTAATGCAAGAATATTCTGTTTTCAAATCTCCAATCCATTTCTTTTTATGTTTTAAAATAAGTCCAAGTTCCAGTACTTTTTGCCTTAAATTTTCATTTATTAATTATAAAATTGAATTTATGAATGTAATAAATTTTTTCAACAGTGGTTGGATAGACTTCCTTGAACTTTTTTTATTTTATTTATTACAGTTTATTCAGTTTGTATCCTAGCTGTAGCCCTCTCCTGCATCCCTTTCTAATCCCACCGTCCCTCTCTCATCTCCTCCCATGCCCAGCCAGCAGTACACTGATAGGGGAGGTCCTCCTCCCCTTCCATCTGACCCTAGCCTATCAGGTCTCTTCAGGACTGGCTGCATTGTCTTCCTCTGTGGCCTGGTAAGGCTGCTTCTCCCTCAGGGGGAGGTGATCAAAGAGCAGGCCACTGAGTTCCTGTCAGAGACAGCCCCTGTTCCCTTACTAGGGAACGCACTTAGATACTTTTTTGCTTTGATTTTTTTCATTGGGTCTGGAGTGACTTTTGAAAGGTCAAAAATGAATATGAACCTTTCCCTTCAGGTCTCAGCTAAAAGAATGTTCTTCGCACAAAAATTTGAGCCACATATCATAGCTGTCCACTCGCTGACAATTCCCCGTGCAGCAGGTGCCCTCTGCTCTTGAGGCAAGGACATTGCCTCTTTCCTGAACCCCGAGGCTCATGCAACTGGTCATGTCCAGCACTTGGTGATCACACCCTGGTCAGTTTTAAAAATCATTTCATTTTTTATTAACATCTAATCTTGATGATGTACCACAGTTGATGATTCATGTCTGTACTAGGTTTTGATCATCTCAGGGTATAACACAACCAATCATTTCATTACAATGAGTACATTAAAGATCCTTTTACACACACACACACCTCCAAATTGAATGTAATTAAAAATAAATCACTGTTTATCTCGGTTTCTATTTTGAGTCCCAGAGAAAACTCTGAATGCAGCAATACTGAGCAACTTACACTTGAGCATGAGTTAAGTCACGACTCTTCACTGTCCCTAATGCCCAAAGCCAAAGAGACTTAAGCAGAAGGAAGGGAGTAAATACAGATCAAAAGCTTTCAAGGAGGCTGAGATGAAGCATTTTGGAGTAATTGGGGTGAATGCTGTGTACCCAGTAGTACTTGGAAAATGAGAAATGAGAAGTTGAGTCCTCAGGGAGAAAAGGGAAGACCAGCTTTCTGTGACGCTGGCTCCCGCCTGCACTAAAACTCTCCACGTACCACAGCCAGGATGGCCGAATTGCTGAATCCAGAGCTGTGTTCTGCATGTTTAAATGCCTTTTGGACACTGAAATTACATGTTACTTCTTGGGAACTAGGGCCACTCAGGATGACCAATTCCAATTATTTTCTTTACCCCTAACTAGGTGCCAGCAAAGCCTGGACTTAAGCCCTCTCTCTGTTCTCCATACTGGGCTACCTCACAGTCTAGTCACTTGAACCAGCCAATGGTCATTATTAATAGTGAGGTCATCACTAACACAACCACATCAATGACGGTTACTGTAAATAGTGGGTTGTTGAAATGGGACAGAAGCCAGGAACTGCATGATCTGTCTCCATGCGCTTCCGACTTTACTCTTCAGCAGAAAGAAATTGCTCCTTAGGTGGTTACCTCTTACCACCTTAGACCTCTTTGAAAATTGGCTTATTTTGAATTTTCATTTAAAGAAAACTTTTCAGAACGCAAATTCTATCACATTTCTTCATTATTGAAAACACTGAGGTGACCTTCCAGGTTTGTTCAGATAGAGGAAATCGTTGATGTAGCCTAGATAGTGTCATGCCCCATCCACTCCACTGGCTGGGTTTCAGTTTTTCCTCTTCTCTGTGTGTGCTAGCTTCCTCCCAGCACAGACCTCCATCCTCCCATCTCTCTGTAATGGAACCTCTCTGCAAACTTGCCTATGTACTTTCTGCCTGATCTTCATATCACAGCTCAAGCATTATATCCTTGGAAAAGCCCATCTTGATCGCCTATCTTGGTTGGACTCATCCACCACACACTTTCCTGAAACGGCATTTCTTCTCTCTGGAGCACTTTCCATCTGCTGGTGTGGCTCTTCGATTACTATCTTCCTCAGTCTAAGCTTAAGACTGCACGAGAAGCATAAACATGCCTGTTTTGCTGTCTATTTCAGCCCCAGGGCTTGGCGTGTGATGCTTGTTAACGGTTATTTGTTATTAAATGGTCGTGGCAGGGGAGTGCTGTGGTGACTGTTGCAGTGCACAGTACACCTGGAGACAGGTAGTTAAAAGTAGAAACTGCATTTGTTTTACACTTCATTTCCAGGGCTGAACACATGTCTGGCACAGATTCCTTTATCTGGTTCTACTGTCACTCTGCACATGACACACTGGAGGGGGAATGGGAACCAGTTTTGATGAAGTATCATGAGGTGAGAAAGGTCTGTACGTTTTCTGCTAGTGTTCCCAGGAGATTAAAAAAAAAAATGCAGTGAAGACAAATGAGAACGATACACATCTTTCATTAGGCCCTTGTAAAGTCTGGATGACATGGCAGTGCGACCCAGGAATTCCATTCCAACATATTTACCCCAGAGAAATGAATAAAATAAATACATACAGACTCTCTCTCTCTCTCTCTCACACACAAAAGTATTGAAAGTATTAAAAAGGGCAGATGAGAGGACTCAGGGTGCAGTACTACTTTAATAATTACATTTCTTGCAGTCTTCCCTGAAGTCTCCCGTGAAAGTCAGGAATCTGGTTATGACTGGAATCTATTTTGAAGCAACTGTGAAACTGTTTATTATTACTGCATCTTTCTTAGCACGGTATTTGTGCCCTTCCTGGGGCCCTTTGCTCCCTGGATCTCATTGTAACATCTCTGTATCTTTCTATCTTGAGATTTTTTTCTTCTCCTAAAAAAACGGTCTACGCCGCTCTCATTCATTCACAGGAAGGAGGTAATCTCTCCAGAAGATTCCAATAGCAACTGCAATTCCAAAACTGTGATCTCCGTTCTCATATTCACCTGTGGTGAAGTTAATTATAAATTAAGCCTAGTAAGAGAGTAATACAAATCACCAATGACAAAACAGAACAGTTAAAATTCCAAGTAGACCTTTTACATTCCCAAGCCTCTTCTTGGGGTACCCTGACAAGCTCAGCTACTTCTGTCCTTTGTGGTAGTGTCCCTGACCAGCCGCTGGCTTCTTGTCTCTCCAGCTTTTCTGTTGCCATCTTTCTAATGCCTAACTACAATATTGCAATTCTTAGACCCAAATATTTTTTTAAAAGTTTCTTCTTGCATAGAGAATGAGTTCAAGGTCCTTAGCTAGCCCTCCAAGGTCACAATGTAACGTCCACTTGACATTTTAACCCTATTTCCTAGTACTTTCCTATCTCTTAATCCTACATTCCAAACAAATGAAACCAGCTGGCTTCTACTTTTTTTTTTTTTTCCTTCCCATTCATTTTTGGCCCAACTGAAACCTCTTACAATTTGCTCCCTAACTTTCCCGATGGAATGAATCTCTCCATCTAAAGACATGCCCAGAGCTTTCCTTGATGCTCCCCGAGGGAACAGAGTGTTTCTCTTCTGTTTTAATTACTCCTGCATTTAACCTCTGCCCTCTCATCAGCTGCTTGCTCCTTGAGGAGAAGGGCGTCTCTATTTGATTTATCTTTGTGTCAGTCCCGCCTGGTGCCTCATAGAGAGCCTTGAACAAAGTTGAAGCTAAATGAACATTTGTTTACTTAACTAATGAAAGCCACATGGCATAGAAATGTAAGTTAAATAGAAATACAGATATTTAGACCTAGGTCATTCTTTAGCACTTCTATTACCGCGTGGTTAATTTTTTTCATGTGTGCCGTTGCGGAACCACTCATTTCCCCCTCTGCTGCAATTCTCTTTACACCAGTCCTGTTTTCAAACATTTGAGAAGGATTCTTTTAATGTGTGGAGCATAGAGCACAGAGATATCTCTTAGTGGCCAGATGAAAGATCAGCTTTAGAAACAGTGTCACCATCCGGGTGAATGCGTGGCTTCTGCAAACTCCTCCTCCCTGTTGGAAAGTTGACTGTCCCAGATGGACTATCCTCAGGATCCCACTTTTGAGTTTAAGGCATATCAGGAAATCAGCATGAGGATGTATTCTCTTATTACATGCTCTTTTAATCTCAAGTTCATAAACAGTTTCATATGACAACAGACCCTCTGTGGTAGAGTCCAGCTGTTTTAGGGTAAGGTGTCTGTTTATTGTGGAAGAAAATATTGGACAGATTTAAAACTGGTACTGAGCTTGGGTTTTCAACCTGTGTGCTTATTACGGCACTAGAAAGACTGATGTTCAGAAATGTGAGTCATTGGTTAAGGGAACTTAGGTAATTAAAGGAACTTAGAGGGAACCAGGCCTCTTTCTCTTCCATCTGGAGCTTGCTGTGTCATGAAAGATTTTGTCTAACATAGTTTCCACAGCATGTGTTCTATTATTTTATTTCTCCTTTTAACTACAGGAAGAATAACTGTCTTTTGCCCTCCATTCCCGTACAGTGGCATGCCCATGGACACACACACGAGAAAAAATAAAAATATAATATTTATATAACATAAAAATATTATAAATGAAATAATAAATATAAATACAAATAATAAAAATATAAATGTTATAAATAAAAATAATATAAAAATATAATATTTAATATTTTAATTACGATTACAACATTGCTTGTATGTGCCAGGCTCTAACATAAATAACTTAGTATGAGCATGTTCACCTTGTTCTGTAACTGCCTTCTGAGATAATATTACTTCCATGTCACAGGTGATGCAACTAAACTGTTGGTATTGTGTAGCCAACAGCTTCCACCTGGAGGAATGCACAATTTAGTGCCTCTTATGGAAGGTCCTCCTCTCCCACACACTTTAACAAACAGTTAAAGCCAGTCTAAATCTGATTTCTGTAGGTGAATGAAAGGGAGGGCAAGAGAAATTAGCACTCTTTTTCACAGCCTCCATGCTTTTCCTCGTTCTTTTCTGGCATATTTTGGGAGTCCTGTGTGTTCTATTGTACAACTGTCCTGTCTCCCAGGCCTCCCTGCAGCAGGAGCCTTGATCCTTTCTTTTATGTCCTTGATAATTCAGTCTGCTACCAGCACTGTAACCTGTCACAACTTAGCAACTTTTGCAAACACATTTAGCACCAGAGCCATAACTAACTCAGGCAGAGTGCTGCTGTGTAGCCTGGCTCTCTCCTTCAGAAGAGGCTTGGATGGTGCCAGGTCAGGACGGCTCTGTTGGCTTGTGGTTGATCCTGCACACCCCTGATTGGGATTCACTTTGCGCTCTATATACTCGGGCCTTCCTCCTCTTTGGTGCTGAGGTAAGCACAACCGCATTTCTCAGTGCCTTGTCAGAGGAATCTGGGTTGCTTACTGGAGCTCCTTCCTGCAGCGCGCTCGGTTTGAATGGTTGTGCGATTCTACTTGGTGGAAGATGCTGCTATCATGAACGAAGCTGGGACTCTTAAAATCTGACCCACAGCTCTCCAGTCATTCCAGGCGAGACTGTGTCTCCAGCCCCACTCCTGGCCCACCATTTCTCTCGCCTCCTCTGCTCATTATCCAGCTGTAGAGATGTAAAGTGGTGTGGAAGAGGCCTTAATAGCTGTGACCGTCCAAATAAATTATTAGCTGCTTGAGTCTAGATACTCTACTTGATTTCTCAAAATCTACATTTCTCTTAGACTGAGTAAGCATGAAAATAGGCTTGTGGTGATTAAATTGGATAATATGGTGCTAAGCACAGTGCATGTCATAGAGTCGGTGCTTAGCACTAGCAATTATTATCCTGTCATGATTTCATCACCCAACAGACAACTGAGGCTCTGGACAGAATAAAGATAGGAAGCAGAGTGAGCCAAGGATAACAGCATGACTACAGTGCAGAGGAATATTTGTTTTTTCCATATTTCTTGCCAGATACGATCCTTAAATACCTACAGACCTCGGGTGTATAGGCAAAGCTTCAGTTACCTACAATTAACAATCAAAACATATGCACCACACAGGGCTAAGGGAGCTAGGGAGATTGCTCAGTCGAAAGGTGCTTGCATGTGGACTGGAGTTCAATCTTCTGGGCCTATGTGAAAAGGCGGGTGTGATGGTGTGTGCTTCTGATCTCAGCACTGAGGAGGTAGATCCTTGGAACTCCTGGACAGAGAGCTTAACCCCGAAAAGAGGCATCATATTCCATCAACAGACTTGGTCTCAAGAAACCCATGTAGAATTGCTATCCTGGGGCATACAGTGGAGGTGGACCTACTGCCTCTACACACTACACATGTGTGAAAATACAACACACACCTAAAACACAAAAGGTGGATAAAGGGGGTATTCAACCATCTTTTCTTCAACCTTTTTCACACATGCATCAACGAGAAATAGAGTACATATTTGTGGACCTTGTTAGAAATGAAGAGAGACGGACAGAAGAGCTAAATGGATTCCTTCACTCACTTCCTGGGACTGTTCTTTGCAGGCACTGCTCCTGGCCAATCAAAACACAGCATCTCTCTTTATTTCCATCTAGTGAGTTGGAAAGACTGGAGCTAGTTCAGTCCTCAAAGGGGAGGGCAAATAATCCTGGGACAGTTTTTATATTACAATTTTTCCGGCAGTAAATATACTTTTTAAATATATGTCCTATTTGTTGGGTAAGTACATTATTACCTGATGGAAATAAATATGGCTGTCATTGAGGAGCACTGCCAAACCGAGGGCTCATGGTCTTGATTTCTGAGGTAAGCTGATCTTAGTCTCTGTTTGGGGAGGAAATGGAAGCAGGTCCTCACATATTCCTCTTCATGAGCTAATTCAGTCCCTGGGATGGTACTCAATAATAAGAAACGAGTCAATGTCGTGGTAGCACCTTGTGCCTCAGCAGCTGTCGCATCATGGTATCTGCCTCTTCAGCCTCCCTCGTCCCAGATTCAGTGAGATAGTCAGAATCCGTGAGAAGGAAAGCACAGAAACAACAGCAACAGCAAAATATATGCACACAGATTTCTTGAGTAGCTGTCTGTTTGAACCTGAGGAGATACAAATGAAGAGAGGGAGAAAATGTGCTCCCCTTTCGTTTACCCATTGCTATGTTTTCATCGTTCCTCACCACCACCCTGACCCCAGCTACCAAAAGCTATGTTTTACCAGCCAGTTAAGATTCAGTATTGATTCACTGTATTCAGAAAATATCAACTGTGTGTCAGACAGTGAGAATACAAGAATGACTCAAAGAGACAAGTTTTCTAAGAAAAGCAGAACTTGGGATCGGAAACTGAAGGCAAGGATGGGACAGAGACAGAAAGGAGGGGCATATAGGTGGGATGAAGAATCGGGGTCTTATGTTGAATGGTGTGGAAAAGAATGGAAGATTTTTCACGGAAGAGCAACGTTATCAGGTTCATCCTGACACTATGATCTGTAGTCTATGAAGCCCTGAGGGCAGAAGCAGGGAAAGGAATCACAAAACCAGTAGACAATCAAACAGACTTGATGGTAATCTGCACTGAGAATGGCAGTCAGGAGATAAGAACGCAGGTGTTATCAGTGTGTCGGTAACTTTAAGTGAGGCAAGCCAGTGTGGTCTGTGTCTTTCTTCTGTGCCCTTTGAAGCACGTGGGGCTGGTGATAATGTAGAGGATTAGAACCAAAGCGGTGGTTTTTCGAGGCAAGCACAGAGAAACAGGGGGAAGGCAAGGGAATTGAGTCTGCAAAAGAGAAACAGTACAGTGATTAAAGAGGAAGCTTAAGCTGCATAAGGAAGGGGAAGAGGAGGGGAGGGAGAAGTCAGTAGGATCAATGAATGAAAGGAACAGAACAGAAATGGTGCTGACGTGGGCAACATAGAGAGAGGAGGAATTTAAACCAGGATGTGGGCTCCTTGAGACGGAGATGGATGGGACTCTAATTACTGATGATTTACAATTCTGGAATGGGGCATGATTGGCTGGCCTGGCTTCAAAAGGTCAGTAATAGTCCAACACTCAGACAACAGAGTTGGATACCCAGGAAGAGGACTTTAGGCTCATCACCATGGCAGGTCCAGAGCCATCTGCAGAAATCAAGCCTTGGGGAGAGTTTGTTAATAGTTACCAGTAGTGTTGAGGGTTCTGGTCATCAGCCTGGAAAGGTCTGACAAGGACTTGGACTGTGCATGGGAAGATTTACTCCGATGGTGCTCAGACTGGGAAGGCCACTTTTAATATAATATTCTTCAGTTTGGTCCAAAAGAGAACAGCATGGTTGATGATAGGTGAAATATAGATAATGTCTAAGGGGTGGTGCCTAAGTCGCTGCTGAATAACTAAGCTTAGCCTGAGACTTTCTCTTTCAGAGTAGGCAGAATCAGTTCTTTTTAGCCGTCTGGAGTGTTTGGGTTAGAATATCAGTCTCCCAGTCTGGGCTTGGAGGATGACAGCAAGTTGGGGAGCAGAAAACTAAATTGTGTCTACCCTGTGCTCAGTGAGGACTCAGTGCAGTGTGCCCATGATTTCATACAGTCATTCTAACCATCTCAGGTAGCTGCTGTTAAGTTAGCCCTATTTTGAGAAACTGAGGTTTAAAAAGGAATGTAAAATGCCCAGAGTTACTCGGCCATTTCACCAGAGGAGAGCTTTCAACTCACGTCTGTCTAACTTCAAAGTCCATCTCTTTCACACCACTTTCCTGACTTTTCTTTCTCTAACCATCCTGTGCTCATGGTGGACAACGCAGTGTATTAGTGAGGGTCCTGTAGCATCTGCTCAGTTCACAGAGAAGGAAAGGCAGGTTCAAGGAGATGACATTCCCACATTATTCCCAGTATAGCCAAACAGAAGGGTGGGCCTTAGTTGTCCATAGCTATCCTCCTGCCTATAAAACAACACAAGAATCTCCACAGTTCTTTGTAGTTATCAAATAATTTTTGCATATAGTTACATTTAAGCCTCAACTAACTCCTAAAATTACCTAGTAACATTAATTCCATTTTTCCATTGAGCAGGAGGCTCAGAAAAGCTAAGCCAGTCCCTCTACAACAGAAACTAAGCTACAAAGAAAAGCATAGCTTTGATATTTAAAAATATCTGTAGCCCACCGATCTCTCCAGGTTTTATGAAAATCTCTTACATGTAATAGAGATGGAGAACACACAGCAAGAACAAAGCTTAGTGCTAGTTTTTGAGGTCCTCCCAGCCCATTGGTAAATGCATCCAAGCAAAGGAGAGAGATGCAGCAGAAAGCAGGAAGCGCTTGCTCTCCGCACGGCCAGTGCTCTAGCAGGGAGCTTAAAGGAAGGGGTCCTGCTTAATGACGTAATTAAGCTACTGATGGTGAGCCTAGTAGTGGTGTGTGTGTGTGTGTGTGTGTGTGTGTGTGTGTGTGTGTGTGTGTAGGTATTAGAAGTAAAATATAACCAAGGCTAGAGAGATGGCTTAGCAGTTAAGAACATGTGCTGCTTGCTCCTGCAGGGGACTTGACTTCAATTCCCAGCACCCATATCAGGTAGCTTACAGCTCCCTGTAGCTTACAACTCCCTGTAGCTTCAACTCCAGAGAGGTCCAGTGCCTCTGACCTCCATGGACACCTGAACTAAGGCATGTACACACACACAGAGAGATGGATACATGATAAAAAGGTTCAAGGTTTCAAGTATTTTCCCATAGTTTTCTCAAATGCCTTTTCCATTCTCATGCTCAAGACACCAAGCCTGTCTATTTCCCTCTGACCATCTGAGAAACTAATATTAAGCCCAAAGAATGAAGCACAAATCCTTAATGGAGTAAGCAAAGAAAGATGCTAGAATTTTGAAAGACTGACAAAAAAAGGGAAGAAGCACAGCTTTCCAGGGGTTCCAAAAAAAAAAATCTCTATAGAAAAAAATAATATTTTCATAAAAATCCCTTTTGGAAGGCAGCCAGCCAGGCCAGGTCACGTCTAGGTTGGAAACAAGCCTCCTTGCCTATTTTGGGGTTTCGAAGAGGGAGAGCCACAGGGATGGAGCACAGCTGGGCAGGAAGAAGCCAAGAGTTTCATCAGCAGAGACCTCATCCTGACTTGTTTTTTAGGAGACACAAAAGCAGGAAGAGCCTTTACTCTCCCTTGGGGGCATGTTGAATATTCAAAATATTAATTTTGGAATCCCAGCGCCTACAAGTTGGAAACACACTGACGCAGAGCTGTGGTTGACTGGGTTGGCAGAGAGCTTCTCGGAACCTTCCGAGGATGCCATTCCAAGCCCCACGGCCCTTCATCAGAAAACAAAAGGACTAATCCAGAAAACTAGCCATACGAACTACAACCTCCAGGCACCCTCAATGCCTAACCAAAATGAATAATAAACTAGCACTTGAGACCATCACAGGACTTTTAATAATTCCAAAGAGAATCTCGGTTTTATTGTACTATCTACCAACCGTTTGCTGCAAGCAGAGATTTCAAGTTTCCGTTCTTGCACATGGCCACCGAGAACAATGGAAGAATCCCTAGGATCCTCATATTTTGATCCCTCACTGCTGGGGCTGCCCACTGAGTCATCTCGCTGACTCACAGGCCTTGTTTTATAATCCAATCTGCCAGTCTGCTCTTTTGATGAGTATTCTGAACTGTTGTTGAAAAGTGTGCACCAATTCCCCTTTTCTGTTCAGTGGTCTCCTATTCTTCATTTGCCTATTTATTGCTTTAGAGTGGAGTCTTCTTTCCTGTGGCCTTGCAAAAGTACTTACGTTTCTCTTGAGTCTGAAGAGTTTCTTCAAGTGTCTTCTTTACCAATGTTTCACACTGATTTTTTTTTTTCATTATTTCTCTTTACTCAATTCTACTTTCAAACTCTGCAGTGAGTTTCAAAAAAAAAAAACTGTAACCATATTAGGACGTAAAGGAACGTTGAGTGTACTGTGTACACTAAAATATTTTTTCACATGTGACTAAGGAGAAAGGACAGGTGAAGAGTAAGACTGGTCATCCGTATCTGGATCATAGAGGAAAAAAATGGAGGTGGCAGAAGCAAATTTAGAAGGTAACAATATGAACAAAGGGGTGTGGAGGAAGAATGAGAAAGGAGATGTGAAGAAGTGTGTCACACAATTTACAATAACCCCAGTTCCCGGAAGGTAAGATGGGAAGACCCTTTAGGTGAAGCCTGCCTGTATTTCTTGGGAAAGACTATTAAAAGAAAAAAAGTTATAAATGAAGCGTAGAGGGGAAAAAAAAAGAAGAGAGAAGAAAAGAAAAACAGTAAAACAGGGAGGACGAGGACACAGCCAGATAGAGCTGGCCCACTAGATTAATGTTGGGTATTTAATGAAGGAGAAACGAATGTGAAGGGGAGAAGACATGGAGTGCAGTCTGATGAGGCCTCTTGTTTGCTTGCTGGTTCCAGCTTTGACTCTGGGTGTTCCTTCCCTGGTCCCTCGATGCCAGTCATGTCTTTGGGTGGTCCTTTGCAAAGTTAGGTCACAGATGTCTGTCTCCTCAATGGGTCAGGTTGCCCATGCCGGTCATAACTTTGGGTAGTCCCTCCAGAGTCTGGTTGTCAATCCTAGTGTCAACCGCTGGGTGGTTTTTCCCATATCCAGCTTGGAACCTGTGTCTGTGTTCCCCCGCAGACTCGGGCTCCAACCAGGTTTCCATAGGGCTAAATACTGTGTGGTTCTATTTCAAAGCTTCTTCCCCACAATCTAGATATTTGGCTAGCCTGGTTTCATCATATAATCCCATGACACTATTTTTATGTGGTTCATGAAGAGCCTAGGGTAAAACAGGCTCTAGGGTAAAACAGCCTAGGGTAAAACAGATAAAAGGCAGTTTTCCTTTCACTTCCCCTCCCTTGCCAATGCTGCTGCTCTGTGCAACCTTTGTCTCATTGCTCTATCTTCTTTTGTTCCTTAAAATATCTGCCGTTGAATGTACAGGGTAGCTTCTCTGAGGTTGTCATAAGTCACTGTGAAAGTCACTCCCTCTCACTGGGAGGCAAGAGCTCCCCAGATCCACCAATCCTTCTGAGACGGACCCTGAACTTTTTATTCCACTTTCTAAAGTTACTTGTTTTACTATTGAAAATATAGATTTGGGGCAGTCACTTCACCACTTCTTAAAACTATTTCCCAACTCTTCCTGTCTTGCTCCCTGGGAATTCTATCCAGATGTACCTTTCTGTCTGTCACTCACCATCTTCTGATCGCCAATGCTTCTTCAAACACATTACTTTGGAATGAGACATAAACTGTCATCAAGGAATTAAATTTGACCGTGCATTTACATTCATGTTAAAGGACTAAATTGTTTAAGTCGAAGAAATGAAGCTCTAATTGTAGGCAACAATAAGCAAACTCAGGAGTTCAGACCATGGCCAAGAAGAATGGACAAAGCAAGTGAACCAAACTGAATTGTGGGAAGACTTAAAGGCAACCCTACACATCCAAGAAGACATGGCTGATCTCTGAAGAAAATAAAAAGTGTGTTTCAAAACAAGAAGCAATGGAAGAAGGGCTATTCTGTCTTAAGGTGTTTTTTGGACACATTTCTGCCTCCTCATTTGGATGCAGTACTCTCCAGGGAAGAATTGGCTAAAGTTCAGATAATTGCTCAGAGTCCATCTGAAAGTAGGGCCCCATGTTTATTGCTTTGTATTCCAAGACCCCTGATTGTATTTATTTAATTTTTAAGAGTAGTGTTGTCTTCATATTTATTTCATTTTGAAATAATTTTCTTCTCAGAAAAGTCTGTAAAAAAAGCAAAAACAAACAAACAAACAAACAAAAAAACCCTAGGTATTTCAGTGCTCCCGTTATTCAGTGTTTCAAAATGCTTCATGTTATAAAACCATTGAGTGATTATGGAGGCCCCCCCCCAAAAAAAACATAGATACAGTACCATTTACTAATCTCAGACTCACTTAAGGAGAATTTCAGTACTTGTCTCACAAAAGTTGAATGTTTTTTGCTCTGGCACACAGTGTCCTGTCATGTTTTCTCAAGGTCATCTAATCTGGGACAGTTTCTCAGTCTGTTCTTCGTGGCCTTGAACCTTCCAGAGAGTTCCCTTGCTTTTGTGTGCCTGGCTTTTGTGTGCTTTCTTTTAATTAATTTGAAGCACTCAGTTTAGGCAGGGGTGTCTCAGGAATGCCTGGCTCCCTTCCCTGCTCAGGACATGAGAGGATAATAGCTATTACCTGTGGAGCCTCCACCTGTCTACACCCCAAAGTTACTTTTCTTCTTTACAGTGAATAGGCATTTTGTGGGGAGATAGTTCAAAGAAAATGAAAATATGCTATTTCTTATATTTTAGTCCATACATTTTATACCTATGATTTTTTCCTGCAGCGATGATTACTGTGGCATTTGACAAGTGATGACTTTCTGTATCCTTGATTGCTTTGTAATTCTCTCCCTTCCCTCACCTTTCTTTTTCTCCTCTGCTCTCCTTACTTTTCTCTCCCTTTTCCTTTTTCTATCCCTTCTTTCTTTTTTTCCACTTCATTTCCTCCCTTCCTCTCTTCTTCTCTCCCTCCCTTCCTCCTGTCCTTCCTATTCAAATAGTCCCAAATTAAATAGTGGAAGATACTTTAAGTCAGCTCCTATTTCCTTTCAACATATCTCTATCATTAGTTTTTATCAATTCTATATTTCTTGGAACCATAGAATATTACAGGGTCTTCAGGAGTGCATGGCAGAGAAACTTACTCCACTTACAGAGGCCGTGCAAGCAAGAGAGAAAAGAGTTCAGAGCCCAAATACATTTATGGGTAATCCCCCAAATATCTAACTTCCCTCTGATAGGCCCCACTTGCTATAGGTTCACTAGTTTCCACTGCTTGCTTTGAACACATGCTCTTTGGAGGACAATCAAGATGTAAGCTATGCCAAGAAACAAGCAAACCATCACCCTAGTTCAAACTAAACAAAAATATATGCTCAGCAAAATCAGGCTGAAAGCTTACACTCACCATTTATTTATTTTATTTGTGTTCCTCCGCAGATATTATTTCAGCCCCAAATGGATGTTTTACATTTGTATGTTTTAGTCTTCATCACAGTGTATAGAATGCAACCCTAGCTATCAGTGAAGTTGTATATAGGCATATAAAGCTAAGGATGACTATTTATACAGAGACATGATTTCTAGGAGTAGAAACAAGTCTTTGCTTCAAAATTTGTTACTCAACAATCTCTGCTCCAAAACCATGTTCCCATGGCGTCTCTGACTGAGGGGACGCCATAAGGTCTGTCTGTAGTCAAAAAGTCTCACTCACTGAAAATAGCTATTTCTCAAGTCCACCTCTGCCCTAACCCACTGCCTCAGAGTAACCAGCATAGGTTCAAAGCAAACTGTAGAGTGTTCAGAGAGAAGCAATACCATTCATTGGCATTTTAGAACCTATCTGAGCATATAACGGAAGACAAATAAATAGAGCAAAACAAAAAATTATGAACTTCGTATATTCTTTTCTGCAATAAGAGTTAGTCAACAGATCTCTAAAGTCAATATTCAGTATTTTGAAGGCCTGAACATTGTAAAATGGTGTTACTTGATAGTAGACCGTGATTTTCAATTATAATTTGTGCAAGAAATAATTCACCGAAGAATTTTTTACCAGTTATATTATTTTCACAATGTCACAATATATCCTTTGCATCCTATTCCTTGGTGTCAGTTTCATAGTTGTTTAATTCCAGGTCTCTTTGTAAGTCAAGCCTGACCGTCCGTCCCTGTGTGGTGGGTTTTCTCATCCTGGCATCCCAGTGGGTTGATGCTGGAGAGCATCTTTTATGGTGAGTGAAGGATCTCTTTTCTGAATTCTCATAAGGCTGAGAGCTGGGTGTCTGACCCAGGCAGCACTGTTAGCCAGTGAACTGCTTTGTCCTCCCTTTTGTTTCTTGAGGGTTTTCTGGATACGGCTCTGTTCTCTTCTAGCACTCACAGCAGCAATGATCCCAGCTTGACCGTGCCCCTTTGCGCATGACCAGTGGATCTGGATTATTTTGGCCTGAATGATTCCAAATTCTTTCTTTCTCCTTCAAGTTCAATAATTTTACTAAGATGTTCCTCCACCTTTGTTTCCCATCCCAGTTTCTCTTAGGACTTCCTTTGTCCTTGAGTCAAAGCTATCTGGCTCCCCAAGTTATAGCCCCTCACCATGGCCTTTCTGCAATAACCAATCTTATAATGAGAGATCTGGTGGCACAGAAGTACATGGGGGTGGACCTTCTGCAGGGTAGTAGTACCTGTGACCAGAGGCATAGGACGAATAGGAAGAAACAGTGGAGAGATGCTCCTCTCTCCATCCCTCTCTCTCTCTCTCTCTCTCTCTCTCTCTCTTTCACACACACACACACACACACACACACACACACACACACACACACACACACTGTCCTGTGGTCAGTGTGGTGTTCCCACAGCAGGCCCTTGTATTGGGAAGCCTCCATTTTGTTGTTCCCTTCCCAACTGCCTGGGGTCACCCCTTTAAACAACTTGAACATAGCACTTTGTCTCAGTTTCCGCCCCCAAAGGCAATTTTACTCTGAAAAAAAAAAAAAGAGTCTTAATTCTGCAATTTTAGTTTATTTCCTGCCTCAGCCCCCTGCCATTTTTTTCTCATCTGCAAATATTTTCCTATTTTTCCTATTTGAACCCCCCCCCCAAACCCTTCCTACGTCCTTTCCTGGGTTTTCAAGGAGATGTCGTCCAATAGGATTGAAGTCTGGGCAATGATTTCACGGTGTGTCATTTTGTTTGGCGCCTCTGCTAACTGTTGCTCTACCTCCATGTTGCCCCGGTGTTGGCTTGATTCTGAGTGCTGGTCAGCAATACCAAGTATGGAGGAGGATGGAGGACATGAAGGATGCAGTCTGTTTTAGATTTCACAGTGTGTCTTTCCTTGGAAGGGTGTCTCAGGGCCGAGTTCAGTGTTCAGATGGACCATACCTATGAGCCCCACTAAAGTTCTGTGCTTTGCTGTGGGTGAGACACCTATAACTTCCAGTTCTCCCATTCTCACATTCACGTATAAACAAACCCTCCATGACTCTCCTGGCTGGAGAGATAACACTATACCCTGACCCTTGCAATTTCTCCAAATAAGGGAAACTCAACTGCATAATTCTTGGTAGCGAGGAAAAGGGTTTGCCTTTCCCTCTAAAATTTAAAAGAGAAGAAAGCAAGCCAGGAGTGTGGGTTGTAAGCAGGAGCTACTTCTCTTGTTCTTGTTTATTTTGTTTTGTTTTGTTTTTCCTAGCTGAAATGTCGGTTCTCAAGTTTCCAAGGCCAGGGTTAACCTTTAGAGCTCCTTGCCTTAATTAGAGGCCATATAAGGCTTTGGTTTGTCCAGATGCTTCCTAACCAGTGAAAGCAGCAAAGCCTGTGAACTTGTTAGAAGCACCGACTGGAGCGCCGCTGTTGCAGGAGAAACTCTGGGGAAGCCTGCAGCCTGCACCTTAGGTGGACTTCTGTTGATGGTGAAGGTCCCGGGACTCCGATTTGTCTCAATTCCCAGGTTCCTGATTTATTTTAGTCTAAATATCACAGAATTTGGAATTTCGGTTGGTACTTTAGGGTGACAGTTTGAGGAAGATGGGCAGTTTTTCTTCTTTCTTTCTTTTTTTCTTTTTTTCTTTTTTTCTTTCTTTCTTTCTTTCTTTCTTTCTTTCTTTCTTTCTTTCTTTCTTTCTTTCTTTCTTTCTTTCTTTCTTTCTTTCTTTCTTTCTTTCTTTCTTTCTTTCTTTCTTCTGCCTGGGAAAAGGATGGGCCTGGACCTGAGGCCAGAGGCCCAGTCTAGCTCCAGATCTGCATCTCATTAGTTGATGACCTCAGACAAGTCACTTAACCTCTCCAGGCTCCTCTGGGCCATGTAAATGCCACATCATTGAGCAACAAAAGTGCTCTCTGTGTTTCCTTCATTAGCTGAAGTTTAAGTGACTTAAGTGAAAAGGTTTCTGTTTTCCCTCCTGTGAGATGTCATCTTTGGGAAGTGCTCTGTCATAGCTTTGAAGCTTCAACTATTGCTAGTCTTAATTTAAGTAAACTAATTCATGTCTAGAGACAGTGACAATTTCCCCCATGTCGTGGTAATTTGGTTAAATTTCAAGTCTTCACCCAAAGCTTCAGAGCACGGGAAAAGCCTGCTTTCTATTTGTCCCAAGCTCTGCTTCTACGGAGAATGGAAAGTGTCTGCCCCCTGATGCATAGGGCAGGATGGAGTCCAAGTTGTCCTAAAATCAGCATGCTATTTTGACTGTTCTGTGGACCATCCCATTTTCAGTTTAGATCATTATAACACTTTCTACTTGACCGAATAATTTACTGTTGGATTTTTTTTTCTGTTCCTTTTATAGTTTGTGGCAGTTGCAGCAAGAGAATGCATGAAAGGAAGACCCTTCACGCATCATTTCAGAGAACTTCTGCTCCAACATTCAAATGGGTTCATTTTTGTTTGTTTGTTTGGTTGGTTGGTTGCTGACTTATTAAGAAAAAGTCTGCCAGCAAAGCCATGACTAGTTGCTAAGAGTTTGTGATCAAATCTTAGTAGCATCAAACAGAGAGCAAACATTTAGAGACTTTGAGGACAATTTGACTTTTTCATGCTATCCATCCTCATATAAATAGACCCTCATTGTGGAACAGAGCATAAACCACTGTGGTGGTGTGATTAAATTCAGAAAGTAACTTCATGGGACCTGAGTTGTGTTTCTCATGCTAGGAAGAATGAATATATAATTTTGGGAGGTGTGATACAAATTGAGAATGTAGGTCCCTTGTTCAAAATTATTTAGAATTCTAAGATGATTGCAGAAAAATATTATACCAATGCACTAAACCAAGAGTCCCTTATAAAGAACTTTCAAAATTATGTGACACTCATGAAATTGGGCCTGTATGCATTCTAGGGTGGATCATGTTATAACACAGTATTTTGACCTTAGTAATCAATGATCTACAAGTATGTAATAATTTTTTAAATAAGCATATGTTTTTTAAAATATAAGTTTCTGTTTTTATCCCCAGTTCAATTTTTAGGGAGGCCTTTGTTTCAACTCAGTTTTAACAGTTTTCGTTAACAGGATAAAAGCGCAGACAGGTCAGGTTTCACTGTGTGCTTTAGGAAGTTGCTTCTCTTCTAACTGTGGCAGTGGATATAAAATAGATGGTGACAATGGAAGATGCTTTAAATATTGAAGGCCCAGTGAATTCGTATTAGCTTGACTTAGAAATAAATTGGATTCCATTTGTGGCCATAACTGAGGTTGAGGTATGTTATTACAGAGACTCACTGGCTGATAAAATTATAAAACCATTAGAGAAAAAAAGTACCATTGAATTTCAGAAACTAAGTTAAAGATAAGGTATTTTATTAAATTAAAAAAACATTTTGATGAAAGTGTTTTAAGTGGGCATATGTTCAAGTACCATTTTTATATGTATTTCAGTATCTAGGTATATGCTTAAATATTATTCTGACTTGTAAGCATGTATTTCTAAGTACCATGGTTTTGTCTCTTATAAAGTGACACTTCATGTTGGCAAAAGAAACAGAAACAAAATACACATACAGATTTAAAGGTTTAAATACTTATCACCTAATAAATATCAACATTAACATACTTCAGTCTTAACACATCAACAGTGGTTCTCAACCTTCCCAATGCTGTGACCCTTTAATACAGTTCCTCATGTTGTGGTGACCCCCCAACCATAAAATTATTGCATTGTCACTTCAGAACTGTAATCTTGCTACTGTTATGAATTGTAATGAAAATATCTGATATGTAGGATATCTGACATATGAACCCCCAAAAGGGGTGGCAATGCACAGGTTGAGAACCACTGTTAGCAGTTAGCATAACCATTAAGTTAGCATAAAAATACATTAAAGATGGTGGCTTGGAAATTCAAGATGAATCTACAACAAAGAAGGGAAGTTTACTATACATTTCCAGTGATGTCATAGGTCAACCTGTTTAGGAACTGACTCCTGACTCTCTCTCTCTCTCTTTCTCTCTCTCTCTCTCTCTCTCTCTCTCTCTCTCTCACACACACACACACAAGTTGTAGCAAATGCATGGACACGTCTGCTTGGAAATCAAATGCAAAGGGACCTGGCTTCTCTGGAGGAGAGCTTTTGTTTTGGGGATCATTTCTGAGAGCCACAGCAAACTCACAACTATGTAAGCATAGAGGGAATTACAGTGTCCAAAATGTGCTTGTCATTGGGTTTTACATGGATGAGGAAATGTTTGCATTGGAATTTGACTAGTACAATGATTTGCTCATTGAGGAAAACTTGCTATAAGAAAAGGATTTTAATCCTGAATTAAAGGATTGCTAGCAACAAAGTAAAAGTAAAGACATGCCTAAAACTAACTGAGATTCTTCTCTTCTGCATTGCATTATCTTGTTTCTTTCTTTCTTTCTTTCTTTCTTTCTTTCTTTCTTTCTTTCTTTCTTTCTTTCTTTCTTTCTTTCTTT
>NW_026596057.1:7041635-7053801 GCF_907164565.1 Psammomys obesus | reverse complement strand
TTTCTTTCTTTCTTTCTTTCTTTCTTTCTTTCTTTCTTTCTTTCTTTTCTTTCTTTCTTTTTCTTACCACTATGACAAATTCCTGAGAGAACTTAAGGATAAAGCTTTATTTGAGCTCAGGTTTTCAGTCATTGGCTTGATGGTAAACAATACTTCTGGCTAAGGGAAAAGGAGAATCTTATGGTGGAAGAGCATGGCACCCCTACCCATATCATGAGATCTGGGAAACAGAGAGGGACAGGTAGAGGTGTGGAAATAAAGGCGTATTTTTTAAGGCGCCAAGCCCCAACGGCCTACTGCCCAGGTCCTATCACTTGATATCCCTTATATCCTGAATAGTACCATCAAGTGGGAACAAAGCTTTTTAACAAGTATGCCTGTAGGAAGACATTATTCCCAAAGCGTAATGATGGATGTGATCCTAGGGAACCAGATTATAAGCAACTTTTAAGAACAGGTAGAAACAACCCACTGAGAACAGCCAGGACCCTATGTTGTGACTCTGTCATTCAGCTCCAGCCATGTGCTATCACCGTTCCAAAATCCAGGTAGCAGTTATACCAAATGACGAACTTCCCAAACAACCTGTGGAAGTCAGTTCTCTTTTTCTTACCATGTGAATCTCAGCAATCAAACTTAGGTTACCCGAAGAACCATCCCACCACCTCGCCAGACTCCATTCACCCTTATGAATTCAAAGATCTCTTATTTTATGTGAAACAATAGCTATCCGTAGAAACCTCTGTTTAGGTTAGGGCACCATGAAGGAACTTTTACTGTTTCTGCAGCATTAATAACAGCTCATTTCTATCTTCTTAAGGATATGAATTGAAAAATTGGTATTTCCATGTCTGATATCTGTTGTGGAAGTTTTGGTTTATGATAGGTAAAGAGCTTTTGTTTTAATCCCAGGTGTGGGATATGGAACTGATTCAGATTGTCCACAGCAGCCAACTATTTGCCTCATGTGAGCTCTGAGAGGGGCTCTTTGCCAGCTGCAGATAGTTCAAATCTGAGGACTCTGATAAGGAATAAGGACCAGAGCTCAGAGAGAGAAAGGGGGCTCCAAGGAAAAAGAAAGCTGCTGGTGCTTCACCCCTGCTTCTCCTGGTTGCTATTGATGCAGCATGAAAAGTTGGAGATGTCCTGAAATGAGGATATAAGCCAAGAAGACCCCAACCAAGAAGCCCGAGACCCTAACCACCAGGAAGCACCTAAGGAAAACTAGCTCCTCTCCCCACTAATGTTCATTCTCTCTTACCTGGTGTTGGGGTGTTAGAAGGGATTGGGGTGGAGTAGAGAGAAAGAGGTATAAGAAATTAGTTTAAAAAGTGTGCTACAGATATCTTTGGCATTTCCAATGAGTTCAGGCATTCAGGTAAAGAATGAAATTCATCTTTCAGTGGTGCATAAAATTGAAACAAAAAGACAGGGAAAAGTTTGGAAGGGCTGAGTGTCTAGGTTATTATGCCATGTAAATAATCCCTTAATGATTAGTGATCAGCTCACTAAGTTGATACTGTTAATCTGCAACAGGTTAGCCATCTAATGATTTACAGTGTGATGATTTGGTGTGTGTGTGTTTGTGTGCGTGCACGTGTGTTAATAGTTTCTGGAATCCTTCAGTTTTCATGAAAATTATTTTGAACTTAACTAGAAGGTTTTGGACAAAGAGTTGGAATTTGGTACAAATGGGTTGAATTTTTAAAATTCAGCAATGCTTGCTTTTTTTATATATATATATATATATAAGAGTTAAAATGATTGTCAAGAGACTGAAAACAAAATTCAGTGTATCTTTTTCCAGTTCTGTCAAGGTCTGGTTTCTCTACTCTGATTGTTACAGAAACAATACAGAAAAATAATGTAGATACACTTTATCTCAGATGAATAATACTGTCATAAGTACGGTCCTGATTAGATAAGCTAAAAAAAAAATAGCAAGCCTATTTTTTCATATCAAAACATGGAATATTAATATACATAATGTTAGGATTTATGTGGTGGAGTTATACAGCAGGTTAATAAATCACAGGTTCCACGTGGGAGGTTTTATTGGGGAGGGGGAGGGGCTACAGAGACTGGGTGAGGGGGGAGAGAGAGAGAGGAAGGGAGAGGGAGAGAGGAAAGAAGACAGGGAGAGAGGGAGAGGCAAGTCATCTTACAAGGTGACAGTGCACAAGCATGGGAAGGATGAACACGTGTTTATGTTACAGTGGTGGTGAGGGGTCCTGTCGCTGCTGGGTTTCTGAAGGTGGCCACAGAGATGCCTGATGTCCTGCTCGTCAGGTCCCCTGGAGGCTAGCCTTAGAGAGGCCTGGTTGCCAACTCCAACACATAGAATTCATTAAAAAAAAAAAGAGAGAGTGTGGCATTTAAACAGAAAATACACTCTTTTATGAGATAACTTACTGTGGCAATTACAAATGGTCAAAATTGTAACTGCAATAGCAGTTTTCCATTACACACTGGGTGCATGCATTTAGACATGTTTATAACTTTCAAAATTAACTGTTTTCTATCTTCTGCATGGTTTGAAAATCATTTCTTGAAAATTAAATTATAGTTTATAAGCCAATAACAAAATCATTATCATTGTTTTCTTTTTACTTTTAATAAATTTTTATTAGAAAACAGAAAAGTGCTTCTCCATATCCCTTGTGACCCCTTTTGGTTTGACGCCTGCTTTGTCAGGGTTAAGTAAGCACAGCTTCTCCTACTGTCTTGGACTCCCATTTGTTTGGTGTATTCCCTTCCATTCCTAGTCTGTGTCTATGGACGTGGAGTGTGTTTCCTGTAGACTATTACTAGTTTGATCTTTTTACTTCAGTCAGCTTGCCCATGTATTTTAAGTGAAGAATTGTGATCATTCAGGTAGCGGGTTATCATTGAAAGGACTTTGCTGACATAGAGGAGAAAACAACCAGTATAACAGTAATGGGACCAAACTGAACAAGACATGAAAATAACCTTAAAATCTAACACACTACTAAGGACCAGAGAATAAACAGCGACGAAACTATAGTGTCTTATGTAGTCCACAAGGTATTTAGGAAAAAGTGCAAACAAGGAAGACGATCTCTGGCTTAGCTCACTTGATAGAGTGCTTGTCTTACACACACAAAGATCTATGTTTGATCCCTGGAATCCACGTGCTTTTTCATTGTTTGATGCTGTGACAGAATAAAAAAAGAAGAAGAGTTTGGTCCCTGGTTTTACAGCAGCCCATTACGGTAGTGTAGGTCTGGTGGCAGAGCATGAAGACACTGGCCACACTGCATCCTCAGTCAGGAAGCAAAGAGAAATGCTAGCACTCAGCGTAGAATCTCTTTAAGAAATGGTGCTGCCTACGAATGACTTTAAGGAAGCATGACTTCGTCTTTGAGTGACCACCCTGTCCTGGGCCCCTTTTCTTGTCTGTTTTTTAGGTGGACAGGACAACAACAACAAAATCTCATTTAAAAAAAGCCCTTCTTTTACAGCAGTCGTTCTCAACCAGGGGCTGTTGACCCACAAGAAACACTGCATGCTCTGAGACATTTTCGCCCAAGTGGAGGTGTAGAAGCCAGAGCCACCGCTAAACATACTGTAGTGCAAAGGGCAGCCCCACAACAAAGAACTGTCTTGTTCAAAATCCCAGTAGAGTTAAAGCTGAGGAACCTGGCTCCAAGGTTCTCTCTAACAATATCCTCTGTCGTACCGGCTGGTAATGCTGCTATCTTCATTCCACAATCAAGATAACTAGTACACTGAGTTAAAGGAATGTCATGTAACATTGTAGAACCCATTCTCTCTCTGTGTGTCCCTCCCCCTCTCCCTCTTCCTCCTCCTCCTTCACCTTCTTCTTCCTCCTCCTCACCACTTCCCTAAAGCCCATTTATACCAAGTTAAACAGACCAACAAATCTAGGCCTCTCCTGTCCTCTCCCCCTCCTACTCCCCTCATCTCTCCTCCTTACAAAGTGACTAATCCCACAGGAGCCACATCAGCAACTCCAAGGGGTTCTTTACTAATTCTTTCTTCACAGATCACATCAACTATTGTTTCAGAATGGAGGTGTTCGACCAAACAGAATCCAAGATGTACTTAGGATCCAGACCTGGGATATTTTCATCCGTGCAAGCAATTTCTTGTTGTTACAGGCAGAGGAGGAGCAAAATAAGTAAAACTTTCAGACCATTCGAAGTTCATATGTCAAGCTGTGAACACCCTTCAAGACATGAGGATATTTTTCATTTTAAAATGTGTAATTTAGGAGTTGCACCTGAAAACATGGCCAATACAAGTCAACACTACTTTCAAAGACAATATATTTCATAGTCTCCAGGTGAAGATGTGAGACAGACTCCACAAGAGTTAAAGTTCTGATGAGAAATGGGGTGTGAAAGGGTGATCCATAGCAGGTTTTTATTTAAAGCCCTGTGTATTGCAGAAGAGACAGGGACCCAAGGACCATCTTCCAAGGCTGTAGAAAGAATATACCATGTATTGTATGGATGCATTGCCTGTCAGTTAAAAAAAAATTACTATGGCCTATAGGAAAAGGTAGGCTAGAAGGTGATGCATCCAGCATTCAGAAAGGATTCTGGGATAGAGCCAGGTGCTGGAGATTTACCCTGGAAGATGTGAGAAGGACAGATGCATGACACCTGAGCACAAGTAACCAGCCACGTGGCAGCATGTAGATTAGTATAAATGGGTTATTTTAAGTTATGAGCTAGTCAGATAAGAGCTTAGCTATTAGGCCTAGGTATTATAAATATATTTTTAGTCTCATGAGTCATTATTCTTATGTTTTGGGGCCATGAAAAGAAACTACCAGAACACAAGGTCTTAAATATTTTCAAGGCAAAGGCACACACGGAGAGGGGTTAGCACTTGTACCAGCTTCCCCCAAAGCTGGATGCAGGTTTGTGCAATCCATTTTATTTCTTGGTATATATTGAGTATGCCATGTAAGAACAAACTTAAAGGAAAGTACCTAGACGTGTTGTTAACCTACACAGGGATCTTGGCCCTAGTGCATTTTAGTCAGGGTTCATTCAGAATGTTTTCCCTTACAGGAAGCAAACACATTGCAGCTATTAGTGACATGACTGTTCATACATGCTCACATTACTGAAGACCCTAAGTTAGGATAACTCTGAGGTACTGACTCAGCACTCAGAGATGTCACTGAGAACGAAATTCATCCATCCTCGGCACAGCCACACTTTTCGGATCCAAGATGGACACAGCAGATTCAAGGACAGAATTCCGATGAGAACATTTTGAGACAGAAATGGCACAATTTTTATGGTATCCCTTTAAAAAAACAAGATGCCCCACAGAAGACTTCTCCCAAATTATTTTGGTCAAATTGCTTTGTGTGGCCGTTTTTAAATGAGCTCTTAGAAAGAGGGCTACAGTGTCTATTGACACTAATGACATTCCCTAGGGCAGGGGCTCAGCCTCCTCTAAAATACAAGGTCAGCAAATACCTAAATGAGAAAGACTGGCTGTTAGATAGGAAATCCAAGATATTCTTTGGTTTTTGTAACAGCCTGAAGCATTTCTGAGATTTTGCTTTGTCTATAAGAAACTGGAGAATAGCCTATTCAAAGACCTCGTCAAGGAGAAGGCTGAGAGTTTTATAAACATGTTTATGTGGTTGGTTGTAAAGTGATGGCAGGATCACCGAGTCCATGGCCCCATACAGAGCACAGGAGGAAGAGAACTGTAGCTTTGCAACATGAGATCCTAGCTCCACCTCTGCTCCTCACTAGGACTGCAGCTTTGGTCATACACAAGTTTCCTTAGTTAGTCTGGACAGCTAAAATAATGTTGTTTCCTGGTAGGATTCTAAGGGGCAAGTGAGATAATGCATCTACTCACAGACATTTAATGCATAAAAAACAACAGCCCAGAAGGAGGATGTAGGAAAGAGAATAACAATGACAGCATAGGCAAGGGCTGGGCGAGGTGGTGCATGCCTGTAATCCCAGCACTCTGGGAGGCAGAGACTAAAGGATCTATGTGAGTTCAAGGCCAGCCTGGTTTACAAGGTAAGTTTAGATCAGCCAAGGCTGCACAAAGAAACCCTGTCTTGAAAACAACAACAAAATGTAGGCAAGGAGTTGGAGCTGTGGATGGTGAGAGAAAGGACTTCTTAGTCAATCACAGTGAGTTCAGACAGGAGTTCCAGAGAAAACAGCTCCTGGATCTGTAACAGAACTCACTGATAGTATGTGAAGCCCTGTGTTCGAGCCCCTGCATTGAAATAACAACCAAGCAATGGTCAGATTTGAGAAGAGAGACCCATGGAGTAGATGATCATGGAAAGGAGAGCAATTCAGGTAGAGAAGAGAAGAAAGGGAAAAGAGAGGAGAGGGGGCAGGGAGAGAGAGAGAGAGACAGACAGACAAGAGACAAACCAGAGAGGGAGAAAAAGAGAGAGATGAAAGAAAGGAGAGACATAGACAGAAGGGGACAGAGATAGAACAGAGAAAGAGAGAGAGAGAGACAGACTAGAGAGAGAGAAGAGAGAGAGCTCCAGCATGACTGCATCCTAGAAAGTAGCATGTGTGTTGTGTGAGGGAATTTGCAGAGACAAGACAGTGAAGCAAGCCTGTGTTAGACAGTGATGCAGAGGAAGTTCTAGAGCAGTTTGGGCTACAAAGTTAGACTCTGATTTAAAACCAGAACTAAGCTAAGTAGGATCAGTAGGAACACTTGCCTAAATGCCAGTGCAGAGGGACAACCGAAAAAAGAAAATAGAACAAGAGGGAAGTTTTCTATAGACTAAAGTTCCTGAGAAAGAAAAGAATAAAAGGTTGAGTTCCAGGAAGGATGGTATGATTCATCTTGGATAGAAAGAAGAATAACTCCCTTATCCTCACAGAAGGGTAGAAAAAGATGTAAACAGTTCTAGGTATAAATGCAAGACATTAGGAAAGTCCTTCCATTATTTTTTTTTTTTTTTCTGGGAAGATGCAAAGAGACAGGAGACAAGGATGCCAATCAAATGTCTGGTAGATTTTCTCAGAAACTCTGAGGGCGCATCTCGATACTAGAAGCTTGCTTATTATACATGTGTTGAGCGTGAAACCTTCTGACTGGAATCACGTCTCTTGAGTAGAATGAATCCTTCCCCGTAGTAGAGGTAGCTCTAGAGATAGATTAGAGATGGCAGCCTGTGTGTGCCTCTTAGAATGAAAGGCTGTGGAGCAGAGAGAGGAAGGCTTCTCCTGGTTGAGCTAGGCCGCTCATTCCCGTGCCTTCTCCGAGCTGGAGTTCAGAGCTGGGGTTGTCCTTACGGTGACTGCTAACTGAATGAACATGAGCTCTGACTTTTAAAGTCTGTTTTAACAGGGCTTTGCTCTCGGCCCTCTCGTTTGAACTCTAATAATCAAATGTTTGGAAATCGTTAAGTAGCTGCTTTGACTTGTTTAACGCCATGGCCACAGACACTTCACAGAGCTGACACGAGATTTATATCTCAATAACACAATAACATTCGGTGAGCGCTGTGCCTACAGAATAATTTATGCCAGATCTGAGATTGGAGAATGATTTACACCCAGTGAAGGGGCCGAGTTATGAGACACTCTGCTAAGAAATGCCACATTTACTGGTCTGGGGAATGGCGATGTCCATGTTCAGATGCATTTCCTTGGAAGTCTGAGCAAGCAAAATGTTTCCAGTCACCCTTGTTTCTGTTAGTCATCTATAAACTGCACATCAGTCTGTGACAGTCAAGGATGAAAACAGTCCCAGGAAGTCAGCACCAGACAAGATGTACAGTATTCCCAGTACTGAACTGGTCTCACTGGGAGTGCAGGGCAATGGTCAAGCTTCTCCCAGTGACTGACTGGGAACACCGTGCCCACAGAATGTTTTACTTGGGCTCTTGCTGAGACCCACAACAAGTCAGCCAGCAGCTCCTGGTGACTCCAGAGCGGGTACAGTCAGCAGCCCAGAGAGACACAGAGGCAGCACCGTCCCCCATGTCACAGAGCGAGCCGTGGAGTGGGCTTGCCAGTGTCCACAACCTGGCTCTGTTATTATCTTGCTTCACAACCCTGGCATGTTCCCTGATCCGTTTGTGCCTGCAGACCTCCTCTCAAAACGTGACAGTTAACTATCTGCTGAGAGCGTTATTCTGTGAAAATTTGACTCAGAGAATGTCCAAATTATCAATCTTGTGTAGTTAAAAGAGAAATGGTGATGAGAGAGAGACAGACAGAGAAAGAGAGAGAGAGAGGGAGAACCAAGAAATGGACAAAGAGCCTGAACAGCAACGGAGAATTGGTTGGGCTGGGCTTAAATACAGCTCTGCCCCTTGCTGTCTGTGGTAGCAATGATAGGCCTGCTGTGTAGATGATGTAGAGAGACACCACCAGTCATTTACTGAGTGTTTATTACTGGCACAAATAAACACATGTACATGTTTTCCTTCCCCACCTCCCTGTCCACTCAATTTCTTGTTAAATGATTCAAAAAAAAAAAAAAGGAAAATTAAAATAAACAGAGCCTAGTAAGACTAAAACATGAAGCACAACGTTCACAAAACAAAACAAAACCAGAAAACAATGACAATACAACACAGAGTTTCTTTTGTGTTGGCCAGCTGCTCCTGGGCATGGGGTCTGTTCTGGAGTGTGGCTGATATACCCAGTGACATCCTACTGGAGGGTGCTGATTTTCCCTTTGCCAGTGGGTATCAATTGCAAATAGCTTCTTGGTTAAGGGTGGCTGCACTGCAATCTTAAGTAGCAAGGAGTTACGCTGTGAGGACAGTTTGTCTCCCTGGCCTAAGGCTATCTCACACGTGTTCCCCTCATTTCTTCTTAGCATCCCTTCCTCCAGCCATGAGCACCTCCCACCTCCCTCAATAAAGCTCTGCCTTACAAATTATTGCCACAAGCAAGAAACAGTTCGTAGTTGTTGACTACCAACGACAAAAAGGTTAGGAAAGCCAAGAGCATTAAAATTTTGATAGAAGAAAGGCAAACAAGCCTTAAGGACTCTCAGGCACTATAGTTCTGCGATGCCATTTTAGAACTTGCTCTCCAGAATCTATCTATCTATCTATCTATCTATCTATCTATCTATCTATCTCTCTCTCTCTCTCTCTCTCTCTCTCTCTCTCTATTTATTTATTTATTTATTCTTTTTCTTTCCTTTTCCTTTCTTCCTTCCTCATTAACACGGTCTTCTCTCTCGTGGCCACAACACCTGTTCCTTCCTCATGGGTTCTGAGAAGCTTGTGCCCTGGACAGGCAGGACAGTGAGTCTCTGTTGTCAGAGCTTCTTTTTTCCGTTCCCCTTGGCTCCACACTCACTAGGCGCCAGTTAACCCATAGTTCTATGCTCTGAAATTCTCATTACTTTCATTTTGTAGTGTAAGAGAGATCCATACAAGGTACTGACCTTAATTTTTCACTCAAGTATTTGTTTTCAAAGCCATAAGGAAATAGAAAGCAAAAACCACACAGTTTTTGGGGGAAAAATGCCTCAAAACATTTGCTCAGCCATTTTATTTTCCAAAATAGTTCATATCCTTTGGGTCTGAGGGAAAGTAAATTAGATCAGGTTTGATCTGCTTTAAGCGAAATTCCGAAGGTGAGAAAAATGAATTACTAAGTAGATCCAGAGTGGCAATGTTTCTTTCATTCCAGTCTGCTACTGGTTTCTAAACACACGTCTGAGATGTTGGGTGGGGGGGGTTAGGTTTTCCTTCTCTGCTCACTAGGCACTGAGCTACTTCAGGGCAGGAATGTGACTTGTGTGTCCTTGTGCTTCACGTATTCACAGTCCACGGTTGGCACTTCAAGTAAATAAGGCCTAGCTCTCAATTCCCAGCACCCAAAATGTTGTTAAACAGTAAAGAATTTCCTGATATGTGTGTGTGTGTGTGCGTGTGTGTGTGTGTGTGTGTGTGTGTTTGTATACAGTATGTCTGTCCACATATAGTCTAGGAGACAACCTCAGTGGTCATTACTCAGGATGACATCCAACCCTCCTTTTGAAACAGGGTTTCTCACTGGCCCAGGCTTCACTCCCAGAGGTCCATCTGCCTCCTCCCCTCCACTTCAGGAGTTCCAAGCACCTGCCACCAAGCCTAGATTTTATTTTAACTGGAGTTCCAGGATTAAGTTAGGTCATCATGGCTGCAAGGTAAGCACTCCACTGGCTCCGCCATCTCCCAGCCCTCCTGACGTGTTCGTAAGAGCCTAAACTGGGCCAAGCCTTTAAAACTTCCTTATCAGACATGGATTTTCTTCAAGTTCCTTTGCAGCCCATAAATACTGGTGCGTTTCTCAGATCTGGACAGCCATCCTGGTTCAGCACAGGGCCTCAATGGAGCCTGAAGTCCAGTTCTTGCCACCCTCTCCAAGCTCAAAATTCCCGTGTGGACTTAAGTCTCTTGGGAACACACCCCTTCCCTGTATGTAGGCACTGTCTACTCTGCAAACTTCTCACCTAGGAAGCTTTTCTTCCTGTTTCTTGCAATAGCTCCAAAGAGTTAGTAATAGCTTCTATTTCGTTTATGTATTCGTTCATTCATTCATTCAACAAGGTCTCACCCTGTACACCTGGCTGGCCTGGAACTTACTATGTAAACCAGGCTGTCCTTAAACTCACAGAGATATGCCTGCCTCAGCTTCCTGGATTTTTGTTTTCTCTTTTATTAAAGATTTATTTGTTTTTAAATTATGGTGTGTGTGCGTGTGTGTGTGTGTGTGTGTGTGTGTGTGTGTGTGTGTGTGAAGCTGCAGTAACAGTCAGCTAGTTGTGAGCCACCCAACTTCATTAAGCCCAAAACACGATGGTGTAAGACACAGAGCTGGTTGTGGAAGTAGTTGTGAATCTGGTAGAGCAGGATTCTTAAGCACTGAGCCATTTTGCCAGCTCATCTGACTCTTCTTTCCCTCCACAGCAACCTCAGGGCGTTCAGCTCCTTCCTCGCCTCATGTCCAGCCTCTGAGCCACTATGCTGGCACACAGTGGAATCTCAGGTAGGCGGTTTTACTGTTCAATTTGATTTGGGGAGGCAGCCATGTTTACCACTATAACACTGAGGCCGCCCGTATATTCTATTCTTCACCCTTAACAGCATCTGTCACATAGTGGGCACACTCAGAATAAAATCTCTCTAAATAAGAAATAAGTATACAATATCCCCAGGTAAATATCAAAATATCATCAGTGACAAAAAAAAAAAAAAAGGCAAAAGGCCAAAGAGCTTTCTCATAGGAAGTGGCTAACTCCCAAGTGGCCTTTTGTCAATAAGGAACGATAGGTCTTGGCAAAATGTGCTAGGACATCGACGTAGTTCTTACTAATGTCTTTTTTTTTTTTAAATCATGTGAGTGATTTGTCCTTTGTAGGAAAATATTTGTTTTGACATTTCTTTACTTGTTAATAAAGTTAAATTCAAAGCAACTGAGACATGGAAAAAGTTTGTTCTCTATTAGGGACCATTTTAAACTATAAAAGACCCATAGAAAAATAATTTTTTTCTTACTTTCTACTTTTCAACAACTTCTAATGAGGACAACAAAGTTTCACCACGTGGAGAAACACTAGTAAATTGTCTTAGTGAATATTTAAAATTTTTACAGATTATGATATTGCAAATAGGTCTTCCCGCCTTTTGGAAATTTCTTCTCCTCAATAAACAGTTTTCTGTCTTAATGGAAAGTTCTAAGCACTTAGTAAATTTAACTTTGACTTCCATGTGAATGGCTACTTTCTTGCATCCCGATGCCTCTTCCATAACGTCCACTGTATACTAGCTCACTGCAGCTGTTTCTGCAAGATTTCTGCCTCTCCTGCTGCATCACCCTGCCCAAAGCCTTGGTTTCCCCAACACGTAGATGTTACTGTCCCTTCAAGTCACTTTTTAGGGAAGAGAATATACCACTGTTTCTACTATATGTGGCCAAGGCTCATAAATTAAAATGTTAAATTGCAGTTACCTGGAAAACCTGTGCCCTGCCAAGGCTGCAATCATTCTCTCGTTTATAAATCTAAGGTTAAATTAAACCAAATCCCAGGCTTTCTTGATTCCAAATCTTTCCTTTTGGCAAAAGATTGTTCTTGGTTCAAAGAAAAGAAAGGCTTTCTCTTTTCCCTCTTTCTTTCTTTCTTTCTTTCTTTCTTTCTTTCTTTCTTTCTTTCT